>NW_006400150.1:889112-891902 GCF_000299155.1 Elephantulus edwardii
AGGGGGGTATCTTATGCTCAAATATTTCCAGTAAATGCAAACATAAAAATTTTAACAGAGACACAGAAAAACAATAAACTGCACAAAATATTAATAGGTGAACTTAAGTAGCATATAAACTAGTGTCCTCTTGAACTTTTCCTTTTCCTATAATTTCTTATGAATTTGAAATGGTTCTCTAATACAAGTTATGGTAAAGACCTAGAAACATTTTCTAACCTTTTTGTTTAAAGATGAAGACCAGTGTAATGTCCACAAAATAACACAAGAAAATTAACTGTAGAGAACACTCATAAAAACCCATTCCTGTCCAGTTGGAACCAACTCATCGATCCTCCAATAGGTTTTCAGAAGCTATCAACTACACAGGAGAGAAAACTAGTGGTCTAATGGTAAGGAGTTGAGCTGCCAATCCAAAGGCTGGTGGTTCAACTCCACTAACTGCTCCAGGAGAGAAAGATGGGCAATCTCTTCCCCAAAGGATTTATAGCATCTGAAAACCCACTGGAGGGTCAGCTGTGAGTTGGTTCTAACTTGCAGATACACAGTAACAAATCAATTGGGAGAAGATTGCCCATCTTTCTCCACTGGAACCTGTGGGGTACCAGAAGGGTGCCATCTTTAAGCTAGTAGCTCAACTCCCTAAGGACTACACCACCTACAAACCACCACAAACGGTTGGCAGTTCAAATCCACCAGCTGTTCCATGGGATAAAGCTGGTTAATCTCTGGTAGAGATTGACAGCTTCAAAAACCTGATGGAGAGTCTCCCTACCGAAAAGCCCACTAAAGTTCTTTAATAGAGAGCAAACTAAAACAAACAAACAAACAAAAAAAAAACCCACACTCTAAATCTGGAAGAAAAGTAGAAATGGAAACTTGGAAAAATATTGTGTACCGTCAGCAAGGAACTTCACAGTGCTATTTTCAGTCAAAGTCAATAACTTAAAATAGTTTCAAGGGAAATGGGAAACTGGGGCAATCTCAACTCTGCACACCACACCCAGAATGCTGGGGCCTGGTCACATCCAATGTCACTCACCAGGCTGGCAGTGAGCGAAGGCGCAGACTGGCCCAGAGCTTGGCTGCGCATGCGCACGAGGTTCGACGTCTCAGCAGAAGCTGGCCAGGCCTGCCCAGCCGCGGAACTGGAAAGGAGGTACCTTCCTGTTGGGGTAACGAGAGGATAGTGTTAAGTGGCAGGCAGATGGCAGTAGTTCCATAGCAACAGCGGACAAATGCCTGGACATTCTACTTTTATGTTAGTCTTTTCATATTTAGTCATTGTAGTTATTAATAGAAACCAAATATAAACATATTTTAACTAAGTCAAAGCTCTTTAGGGAACTCATCAGGTCGCTATGAGTTGTAGTTGATTCAGTGGTACACAACAACAACAGCAAGAAAGTCTAGCGATCTAGCCTCTTCTATCTATGAGAAAGGAAAGAAAGAAGTCTCTTACTTTGTCTACTCTATGGCAAGCGTTGAGGATATGTATAAAAATATACAAAACATGCTCAGTTTCACAGAAATATGTAAAGTGTATTCACAAGTGTACTTTTGAAAAAGGTCAAAATGGAAGGTGATGTAAAAAATTTAGAAGGGGGAGATACTTTCAAGGTGAAATGAGGCTGGTAACCTTCTCCTCCCAGCTTCTTGGCACTAAAGGTGGCTATCCAACCATGAATGAGGAATACATAATGGTATTAATTTACATAAGTCAGGACATCAGTGTCAGCCTGGTTCACTGAGCAACTGCCATCAAACTTGAACTCCAGAGTCAGAGTGTGTGTGTACATATATATATGCATACGTATGTGTATGCATATATGCAGGAGTGGCATCCACTTCCTAAACAACATGCCTCTGGAAATTCTATGAACTTTGATAAATGTCGATAGTTATAGAAAGGCTTCAGGCCTTTCGTTCATAAGGTCACTATGAGTTGTGCTTAACTTGAATGTAATCAATAACAACATATATATATAATTATTTCTTTTAAAATTCAAACAGATGAACCAAGTCACACTATGGTATTTTCTAAGTGTGTGGACTAGATGGGTATCAACACAAAAATAGGGCTCCCTGACTTCAAAAGTAGGAGAGACGTGAGTCTTCACATAGTAGAAAAACTGAGTGAAAACAAGAGACTTTAAAATACAAAACAAAAAAACCCTACTTTTCCCCAAGACTAGCACAATGACAGGTCACAGTAAGAACATAAATACTTGTGAAATTAATGAAAGAATTAGTGGCACTGCTTTCCCAGAGAATACGGGCAAACCAAAGGCAATTTACACGTTCAATGCAATCCCAATAAAAATACCAATCCCATTCTTCAAGGAGATGGAAAAGGTAATATCCAGTTTCATTTGGAATGAAAAGAAGCCCCGAATAAGCAAAGCACTCCTTAAAAATACAAAAAAGGTAAGAGGCATCTCACTCCCTGATTTCAAATCCTACTACACTGCTGTGGTGGTTAAGACAGCATGGTACTGGTACAAGGACAGACACATAGATAAATGGAATAGAATTGAGAACCCAGAAATCAGCCCATCTACATACGGTCCACTGATTTTTTACAAGGAGATGAAATCAGTTAAGTGGGGAAACGACAGCATTTTTAACAAATGGTACTGGCAAAATTGGAAACATATCTGCCAAAGACTCAAGCAAGATCCACACCTCACTCCATATACAAAAACCAACTCAAGGTGGATCATGGATCTAGGACTAAAACCAAGGACTATAAACTTTATTAAAGAAAAGCTTGGAAGAATTCTATTAGTC
>NW_006400150.1:893222-913106 GCF_000299155.1 Elephantulus edwardii
TCAGAGTTGCATGTGGTGACTCCAGCTTTGTCCCTCTCTGGAATCGGGTATGCTTAATGCTAGGGTTGGATAAGTTTCTAACCAGTTAGGAATTGGTTGCTGCAGGAATGGCAGGGTCCTGTAGCAGAGGGAAAGTATGTCTGCTCTCCAGTTTATTCCTCAGCAGACTTGCCCTTATAAAAGATACTCACTCTCTTCACTCAGGACACGTACCTCACAAACATACAGGGAGCCCTGGTAAAGTGTCAAAGAGCTAATGAAAAGGTCGGCAGTTTCAATCCACCAGCTGCATCATGGGAAAAAGATGGGCAATCTCTTCTGGTAAAGACTTACAGCTTCAGAAGCTTAATGGAGATACTATGGTTTAGCTGGTTGGTTTTCTGCAGTATTATGTATGACACATGTTAGGGAGCTCTGGTGGTCTAGTGGTAAAAAACTGCACTGCAATCCCAAACGCACACCATTCTAATCCATCAGCTGTTCTGTGGCAGAAGGATAGGAAATATCTTCCCATGTGATTAACTGCTTCTGAAAACCAGTTGAAGGGCCAGTTATGAGTCAGTTCCAACTCAATGGTACACAAAAATAACAATAGCATGGCACATACCAGCTATCAGGTATATCTAAGAACAGGAACTCAGGCTACAAACTATTAACTTTTCTACATTAGTCATTGCCACAAACCTAGAACTGACTCTTAACTAACCCTCCAGTGAGTGTTTGGATGCTGGAAATTGCACAAGAAGAGACTGCTCATCTTTCTCCTGAGAAGCTATGGGTAGACTTGAACTGCCAGAGAGGCTTGACGTTTGGGATCGCAGGACAACTCCCCATGGACTACACCACCAGAGCTCCCTCTCATGGTAAGTACTAGTGTAAAATGTTAATCCAAGTGCATTTTGAAATTTACTATTTTAATTGCAGAGAGAAAATAGCTGCTTCTTGTGCAGAAATTGCTCTTTTGGGCTCTGGTTGTACAGGCAAAATCTCTAGAGGAAAACTAGGTCTGATTTAGAGATCTCTTTGAGATCTTGACCTGTAACTTAATGGCCTTGAGGAAGGAAGTATTTAATCCCTCTGCCCTTGGTTTTTCCATTTCTCAAACAGAGATGATAGGACTGACCCTATCCAGTTGCTGAGAAGATTAAAGGATTTTATAAATGAAGTACTCAGTCAGAATTACTAGAATACAATAAGCACTTGGTAAATGTAGGCTATTTAGATGCAGCAGCAATAAAAAGTAGCTTTCCATACTTATTTGGGTTTGATATCTTTCCACTCACAAACAGAAAATGCAAAAACCTATAAACCAAGAAATCATCCATAATCATAAAAGAAATAACTATCAACATTCCAGTCATCTTTTTCTCCTCCAAAAGTTTTTCTTGAACTTGTTTCTTGGAAAAATGAGATCATACTGGTTTTTGTCACTTATGTATGTGCATGTACTGCATATCTAGATTATGACCTTTTCTAGCGAGTAAATGCACCAAATGTCAATTAATTGAAACATAAGTAATATAACTGAAAATTCAAATCTAATTAGTCTCTCTCTTTTGGTATCATCTCAGAAGCACTTTGTCATATTTTTATGCCGATTGCTGTTGTTGTTGTTGTGCCATCCAGTAGCTTGTGACTCATAGCGACCCTATGTACAACAGCCCTAAACTCTGCCTCTGACACACCCATCCCGATTACCCCAGCCACTGAATCAATCCACATCACAGAAGGTCTTCCCCTCTTGCACTGTCCCTCCACACTCCCAAGCATGATGTCCCTCTCCAAGGACCTGTCCCTCCTTACAACATGTCCAAAGTATGTTAGACGAAGACCCAGAATCCTTGCCTCTAAGGAGCAGTCTGGTTTAACCCTCTCCAGGATGAATCTGTTTGTTTTCTTGGCAGTCCATGGTACATTCAATACTGTCTCCAGCACCACAGCTCAACATCAATTCTCCTTCTATCCTCCTTAGTCATTGTCCAACTCTCTGATGCATAACAAGTGATTGCAAAGACCATGGCCTGTATCAGACGCACCTTAGTCTCCAGAGAGACATCTGCTCTTCAGTACCCTGGAGAGGTCCCTAACAGCTGACTTGCCCATCGCAATATGGGTTTTTTTTTTTTTTTTAAATTTCCTGGCTACACGAGAAGATATTCTGATGGTATAGACTATAGTGTGTCATATCTCACCTAAAGGACATAAATCTTGGGCAGTTTAAATCCACCAGCAGCTCCTTGAAAAAGGATGGTCAGTCTTCTTCCAAGAAGATTTGCATACTTAGAAACCCTATGAAGGGTCACGATGAGGCAAAACTGACTTCACAGCAGAGAGTAGGTATGTTACATTGTGTAGTCAAGACTTTTCTTTCTTCCACCATTGCCTTATTTTCAAGAATGAACTAAAAATGTAGGCTAAGAGGGACTATGGGACATTGGGCCTCAATCTCTAAAGAAAATATTACACACAAAGTCCGCTGCCTTCAAGCCAATTCTGACTCCTAGCAACCCTACAGGACACAGGAGAACTACTGTGAGGTGTCACGAAGTCAAATACTTCTGACAGACCTGTGAAGGATGGAACTAAACCGTATCCTGTGCCAGCTTCATCTTTTCTGCCACATTTGAGCCCACTGTTAGTCACTGCGTCAGTCCATCTTCTTGAGAGTCTTCCCTTTCCTTTACTGATCCTCTACTTCTCTGAGCATGGTGTCCTTTTCCAAGGACTGGCCACTCCGAACCGCATGCCCAAAGTTTGTGAGATGAATTTTCACCATCTTTCCCTTTAAGGAGCACTCTGGCTGAATCCTCTCCCAGACATATTTGTTCACTCTTTCAGCTGTCCATGGAATATTCAGTACTCTTCTCCAGTACTACAACTCAAATGGCATAGATTCTTCTTCGATCATCTTTATTCACTGTCCAATTCTCATATGTATGGCAAGTATTTTAAAAGACTATGGTTTGGATCAGGTGCACCTTAGTCTTTCAACTGATACTCTTGCTGTCCAGCATTTTGGAGAAGTCCCTGATGGCAGACTTCTTTTGTTTTGCCAACAGTTGGTACCAAGACTGTTGACTGTGGATCCAAAGAAGAGGAAACAGTTGACAATTTCAATCTTTTCTTTATCTTTCATGATAATGCCTATTATTCTGGTGGTGAGAATTTGTTTTCTAGATGCTGAGATATGTATATAATCCATAGTGAAGGCTGTGTGCAAAATACACCTTTCTCTTATACAAAAAGCCTTTCTAGGTAGAACTATACCCCTCAATAGGGTTTCTGAGGCTATAACCATGGGAAACAGAGGTTCACATCTTTCCCCTACAGAGCTATCCTTTCAATTAGCAATTGAGCACTTAATGTCTGCACCACTAGGGCTTCTAAGGAAGAATGTTAATGAGAAATACCATGAAAACAGAGTGCTACTAATTCAGTATTACATTCATCAATGATAGCTTTGGCACAGAAATCACCGTCTTACAACACACTTACTAAAAATATACTGACCTCTAGAAATCTGAATCCATAGATTTGGTTTTGTGCCTCCTGTGCCCCTTCTTATATCTTAAATTTTGTATTTTTTGTACCTTTACATCTTGGAAGAGGCATAAAAGGAGCTGTAGAATGTATGTCATGTCGGGTTTACATGATGGAAATAATTTATTCTGCCCGTACCGTTGCTGTGTTGCGATGTTTTGTTCTGATGAAAAGTAAGATTAGATCTAAAAATACATTGAGAATAATGTAATAATGAGACAACTTAAAGCTAAGTATTTCCGTTCACTGAAAAATTCTCCTCTTTTTCTTTATTAGATGCCACAGATTGAATTCTGTTCTCCTAAAATATGTGTCAAAATGACTGTAATTCTCTGTGGTCTGACAGTTATAGCCAAACTCCACTGTCACTGAATCACTATGATTCATGGCAACTCTCCCGGGGGTTCCTGAGCCTATAAATCTTTACAGGAGGAAGACAGTCCATATTTCTCCTACAGAGTAGCTGGTAGATTTGAACTGACAACCTTTCAGTTATCAGAATACATAACACAATATACCATCTGAGTTCCTTTTGGCAAAGGAGCTATGATGACTCAGTGGTAAGGAATTGCACTGCCAACACAAAGGTATCCACCTAATGCTTCACAGAAGACAGGCAATCTCCTTCCTGCAATTTACTGTCTCTGAAAACTCACTGGAGGGTGAGCTATGGGCTGGTTCCAACTCACTGGTACACAGCACCACCAGCATCACATAGTGGTGCAATCATCTGCTATGATCAGGCCATCAATTATAATAGATTACAGTGTGATACTACACCCTTAGTTAAGTATCAGCCTGTCATGAAGGAGGAATTTCACTGGGAAATTTAGAATAAGGAGAAGAAAGTGAAGAAAAAGGGCATAAGCATCACCAAAAAAAGAAGAGCTAGGAGCAGATTCATCCATTAGACCCAGGATCCTTGAGCTATGAACCATCCAGACTGGGGGGAAGACTGATGTCAGGACTTGGAGGGTACTCCAAGAATGTCAACCACATAGAGAGTTAAAATGAGACGAGGACTTTGCTCCAGAGCTGGCAAAAAAGGAAAGTCTTCTTCTACATGCGATGCCTTGAATTTAAACCACCAGATTTCTAAATTTTAAGAAAATAAAATCCAAAATCTTGTTGCCATTAAGTCAGAATGAATTCATAGGTGACCCTGCTTCAGGACTCCAGAGGCTATAAATTACATGGGAGGAGACTGTCCCTCCTTCTTCCCCAGAGTTACTGTTGGATTGAAATTACCAGAGAGAGACCACTTTTCGAGTTTGCAGCAAAACTCTCTAGAGATGATGCCATTTAGGCCATGTAGCTCTGGTGTCAGGACTGATGTGACCAAGCCATAGTCTGTTTAGTTGCTTCCAAGGCAACTAACAGAGAACGAATAAAGAAGTCTGATGGAAAAAAATTGATGCTTTTGAATTGCAGAGTTAATGACAAGTACTGAATAAACCATGGATAGCAAAAAAAAAAAAAAAAACCCAACAAAAAAACAAACAAACAAACAAAAAACCCTAAAGAAATCTGGTTTGAGGAAGTGCAACCAGAGTTTAGAGGCAAGGATGAAACAAGCCTGATACAGCAGGTGCATGGCCAGGGTCCACAGAGTTGTTGTGAGGCTAACTCAAAGGTGGTAGCTCTCTGATGACACTTGGTCTCACTTACTTTGGGCATAGTTTTAGGAGGAACCAATCCTTGGAGAGAGACATAATGCGGGGAAAGGTGGAAGGCCAGAGAAAGAGGAGATTCTCAATAAAGTGTACTGACACAGCGACTATCAAAATGGGCCTGAGCATAAGCAGAGATTATAAAGATGGAGCAGGACAGTGCAAGATTCAGGTCTGTCGCTCACAAAGTTGCCATGAATCATAATTGGTCTTAAATACCCTCGGTATCGAGACAACCTTATGGGTGCCATAAAAAAAATTATCACCTCTTCAAAATAAGTGAATCACCCAACCAGGTAAGCACATACAGTGAATGGGTGGATAAAACCAGGATTCTGACTGGGAAGCTCAAATTATACCAGAAGAAAATATTTATCATATACACTTAGGCGGAAACATAGTTGTAAAAGACAACAGCATTCTACATGGATAAGAAAATTATATTTTGTAAGGGGATAAATAGTCTGGGAGGGAAGGAATCACAGGACTGAACTCAACCCTGAATCTAGAATGAAATTCTTAGCTCTGTGAAGGAGTTGGTTAATTTAACTTTTAAGCATCCACATTCACATCTCTTTCTCCTCTGTTTTGTTAATGACCTTTTGCTTTCATCATGGTTTGATATCTTTGATATTATTCCACAACTCATCTGGTCTTCTATAATTGATGTTCAATGTCTCAAACCTATTCTTAAGATGATCAGGAAATTCAGATGGAATTGATTCAAGATTACATCTTGGTTCCTGTGGACTTATTATCATTTTTATCAGCCTCAACTTGAACATGCATATGAGTAATTGATCATCTTACTCGCAATCTGACCCTGGCCTAGTTTTGACTGTTAATATTGAGTTTTTCCAAGGATTTCTTCCACAAATGTAGTCAATCTGATTCCTATGCAGTCCATCAGGTGAAATCCACGTGTAAAGTAATCTTTTGTGTCTTTTAGAAAAAAGTATTTGCAATGAATAAATCATTGTAGATACAAAATTAAATTATTCTATTTCCAGCTTCATTTCTATCACCAAGCCCATATTTTCCAACTACCGTTCCTTCCTCACCATTTCTCACTTTTGCATTTCAGTCACCACTTATCATTACTGCATCCTGCTTGCATGTTCTGTCAATTTCAGACTGCAAAATTTGGTATAAGTTCTCAATGTCTTCTTCTTTGGCTCTAGATGTAGCAGCATATATTTGAATAATAGTCACTTTAACAGGTCTTCCTTATATACGTATGCATACTACCTTATCACTCACAACATTGTATTTCAGGACAGAACTTAAAATTGACTTTTTTACTAAAAAAAGTCATTACAAAAACAGAGGAGAAAGAAAAAATTTAAATGAATGTCAGAAGAGAGTCTAAAGATTGCACTGGAACATGGAAAAGCCAAATCTAAAGGAAAAAATGTTGAAGTGAAAGAGCTGAACAGATGATGTCAAAGGGCAGCTCAGAAGGATAAAGAAAAGTATTATAATGGAATGAGCCGAGTGCTGGCATAAAAAGACAATAAAAAGAGCAGAACTCTCTCTGCATTTCTCAAGCTGAAAGAACTGAAAAAACAAATTTAAACCTTGTGTTGCAATATTGAAAGATGCTATGGGCAATATATTGAGTGATCCAGAAAGCATCAAAAGAAGATGGAGGAATATACAGAGTCACTGTCTCAGAAACGATTGATTGACACTGAAAGATTTCAGGAAGTATCATATGAACAGAAGCCAAAGGTAATGGAGGAGGAAGCAGAAGCTTCATTGAAGGCAGTGGCAAAAAAATAAGGCCACAGGAATCGATGGGATACCAATTGACTTGTTTCAATTAACAGATGCAGCTTTGGATGCACCCACCAGTCTATGCGAGGAAATTTGGAGGGTGGCTGGAATGAATTAGAAGAGGCCCATATTTGTTCCCATTCCGAAGAAAGGTGATCCAACTGAATGTGGAAATTATCAAACAATTATCATTGATATCATATGCAAGCACAAATACTGCTGAAAATCATTCAAAAACAGCTGGAACAGTACATAGATAAGGAACCAGGAGTTCAATCACAATTTAGAAGAGGTCACCATGGCACCCAGGATATCATTGCTGATGTTAGATGGTTCTTGTCTGAAAGTAAGAAATACCAAAAGAATGTCTCTTTGTGCTTTATTGACTATGCAAAGGTCTGTGACTGTGTAGAGCATGACAAGTTGTGGCTGAGAAGAATGGGAATTCCAGAGCACTTGATTGTGCTCATGAGGAACCTATACCTAGATCAGGAAGATGTTGTACAAATGGAGCAGGGGAGCACAACATGATTTGTAACTGGGAAGGGAGTATGTCAGGGTTGTATTCTTTCTCCACACCTATTCAACCTGTGCACTGAGCAAATTATCCAAGAAGCTGGATTCTATGAAGAGGAGTGTGTCATCAGGACTAGAGGCAGACTCATCAATAAACTGCGTTATGCAGATGACACAACCTTACTTGCTCAAAGTGAGGAAAGCTTGAAGCACTTGTTATAGAAGATCAGGGAATATAGCCTTCAGTCTGGATAGCATTTCAATATTAGGAAAACAAAGAGTCTTACCACTGCAACAATAGGCAGTGTCATGATGGATGAGGAGAAGATTGAAGCTGTCAATACCTTGCTTGGATCCACAATTAATACCCTTGGTATGAGCAGTCAGGAAATATGGAGACACATTGCACTGGGAAAGTCTACAGTTAGGAGCCTTAACAAATTACTGAGGTGTAGTGATGCCATAGTCTTTCTGATTACTAGCTATGCATCCTAGACCTGGATAATGAATAAGGATGACAGAAAAAGAATTGACACCTTTGAGCTGTGGTGTTGGAAAAGAGCACTGAATATCCCTTGGACTGTTGAAGAGAACAAACAGATAAGTCTTGGAGATGGGACAGCCAGAGTGCTCTTTGGAAGCAAGAATGATGAGGTTTCACCTCACATACTTTGGACATATTGCTAGGAGGGACTATTCCTTGGAGAAGGATATGATGTTGAGAAGGATGGAGGGTCAGCAAAGGAGAGGAAGACCCTCAATCAGGTGGACTGATATGGTGACTGCTGCAATGAGCTCTTGTGTGTCAGGAAGTGTGACGGTGGTGCAGGATAGAACAAAGTTCAGATCTTTTGATCATAGGGTGGCTATGAATCATGCTCGATGTGAAAGCATCTAATAACAACAATTTCCATCTCCAAAATGGGAGCAATACTTTACACAGTGGTAGGCAGAATAAAGTGAAATATTGTACTAAACACTCCCTGCTTAGATATGGCAAGTAGTCAGTACATATTATCACTGTTCACATTATCATAAGAAATGTATTTCTCCCTAGACACATAATTCCTGCTACCGTAGCAACAAAATAATACTTGACAATTAAGTTCCAAGATCATAAAAGAGATAAATACTGAATAGCAAAATAAAGTATTTCTTCATGGAAATAATTAACACATCACCTTCAGGATTACAACTCTCTCTGAGCAGCGAAAACAAAACTAGAGACAGAGAGGAACACAATGGCTATTTAGCTTTTATCTTAAAAAGGTATCTGCAGAGAATAATACACTCTGTTGCTGATCTCCAAAGTTTAAATAAAGAATCCAGTTTTTGATGGGTGGAGGGGTGTGGGAAATTGAAAGAATTTGTTTGACTTTGTATCCGAGTTTTGTAAATAAACTAGTAGAGGGGAAAAGAATCTAGTTTTTGATTGGTAACTTTAATACAAATTAATACTAAAATTTTAAAAGGATCTGGAAAATGGGACAAATATTAAGCTTGCATAATGTGGATAGTAATTATATAGGATAACACTAACTATTTTGTATTAATTTCTAAAAAATGGTATTTCATAACTTTGCGGTTAATGCTTTCTACTGAAAACACATTCCATATTCTGTGGGCAGTCTAGTATTCCACACTATGTGCAATACAAAAGAAGCAGGGGCCGTTCCTGGGTAAATATTCAGGTTAGGAAATTCATATGAAGATCCTGGGACAATGTGACCAATGTGTTTGAGATGGAAAGTTGGACTCTCTACCAATCCCAAACCCTAGATGAAGAAGCAGGAAGAATGAAACCCAAATGCCATCCCTTCTTATCTAGACATCCCAGGTTTCACTCAGAACCGTTTCACTAGCTCTCTCACAGGGCTCTTTAAAGCAGGCAGAAAACACTGTTAACAGGATATGCATGCCATCTTAAGCCTCTCTAAAATGACACAATTTAACACTATTCAAGTGGGGATTTGTGCTGCTATCCCAAAAGCTGATCCTCTCTGGAAGTTCAAATCTACCAGCCACTCCAAGGGAGAAAAATAAGCAATTTACTCCCATATGATTTGTTCATGCTACTGTGTACCTCTGAGTCAGAACCAACCCATAGCTGACACTCCAGTGGGTTTTCAGAAGCATTAAATCGCACAGGAGGAGACTGCTCATCTTTCTCCTACAGAGAAGAGGTAGATTTGAATCATGTACCTTTGAATTGGCAGGTCAATTCCTCACCACTGAGCCACCAGAGTTCCCTCCTATGTGTACAGTCCTGCAAATCTAATGGAAGACCAGGAATGAGTTCCAATTCAACAGCAATGACATTAGATAGATGTACATTTCATCTATTCTAGCCTGTATACAAGACCGAAGGCATGCCTTCAATTCTTTTATTAGAATAGAGGCTAACCCAAAAGTAGCTGCTCTGATGTTGGTCACTGATTTGGGTTTTGTACTGTCTTTAAAAGCCAACACACCATAAAGAGTCCTTGATAATAGATATCAAAAGACAATAGCTCTCGTTACGGACGATTTTAAAGAGGAGCTGCTGAGTTCTAATTCTGACCCCTCAAAATCGATTCTATAATGTCTACCTTGAACTTTTCTGAGTCTCATGTTCTTCCACTGTAAAATCAAAGTAAGCTTATGTGATTTGTATAAAAATAAAAGGTATTTATAGAATGAAGCACTCAATAAAACACAAGTGTAAAAAAAAAAAGAAAATGGAAAGAGCTATCTGGCACATAAAGGTAAGCCTTAAAAATGTTAAAAAATTTGTTGGGCAACTGAAAAAATAAACTGGGAACAACTTATGCATGCCATGAAATGTTTATAATCTTAGGGTGGCTCAGATTTTGGATAACATCATTCCTTTGTGAGTCTTGTCCTAAGGAATCTTATGAATATTACAAATTATCGAGTCTTTAGCACAACACATGGGATATTTTATTTGTGCCTAAACCCCCATTAGTGCTAATAGGGAAAAGAGGCTAACAGATGGATTTAAGCCAGTCATTAAAAGGCACTGCCACTGGGCCATAGTAGTCATTACATTAAACTTTATATAAATTTGCTTTCTGATGACTACCAAGAGCCTCTAAAAAGTATGTTACTGTCGTATTCATGCATCATTTGCTGCCTACAATTTAAGAAAATTAGCATCTGTCAACTGCATTATTCAGCTGCACAGGGTGGAAATGAATGGATAATACCAACCCTAATTTGTTGTAGGAGAGGTGAGATGGCCTAGCAATCTGGCTGCTATATTTTAATACTGAGTCGAGCTTGTTGTTACAATTCAAACTCTGATCTGCTCTGTGCTCATTGTAAACACATTTTTAAAACATTAAGAAGTTATCAAAACAGTTATTAGATTCTTGTTGCTGACATAGCTAGAAAGCTGGAGGAAGTAATAAAGATTCTTATTTGGTCTTGATTCCAAGCTGGAATTTATACAAGCTTAATTCATATGAGGGCTTATCATGTTTCAAATTGAGAGATATTAGTCATGTGAATGGGATAGTTTTAGAGTTTTCTTTTGGTGTTTATTGGCTACACTTCCTCTGCTTAAAAGAGTGTCAGGAAAAAGTCTGCAACCTTTTAAAGTTATGTAGATTCTTATCACTGGGTCAACTGATAGCTTTATGATAGACAGAGACTGAGATTAATAACTTCAGCTTGCTTTGTTCCATGATCAACACTCTTAACACCAGCACTCAGGAAATCAAAAGGTAAACTGCATTGGTAAAGTCAGCTGTCAAGGACCTTTCTAGAGTACTGAAGAGCAACAATGTCCGTCTGGAGACTAAGGTGTGCCAGATCCAGCCCATGGTCTTCACAATTACTTGCTATGCATTAGAGAACTGGACAATGACTAAGAATGACAGGATAAGAATCAATGCCTTTGAGTTGTGGTGGTAGACAAGATATTGAACATACCATGGACTGCCAGAACAAACAGGTCTATCCTGGAGAGGATGAAACCAAGCTGCTCCCTGGAGGTTAGGATGTTGAAGCTCCTTCTCCCATATTTTGGGGCGTGTACCTAGGAGGGACCAGTCCTTGGTGAAGAATATCATGCTTGGAAAGGTGGAGGGACAGGGCAAGAGAAGACGACCCTGGATGAGATGGATTGACTCAGTGACTTGGGAAATGGGATTAAGACTGTTGGAAACAACAAAATTGGCTCAGGACAGGGCAAGGTTCAGACCTATTATATACAGGGTCACTATGAGTTGCAGGCAACTCAATGGCACATAATAACCACAACATAAGGATAAGTTCTTAACTGACTCTAGCCTCAGACTCGTACCTGAGTCTATCAGACCCGCAAGCCCTCCTTCCTTGGACAGGCACTTTTCCCTTTGCTTTTATAGTTAATTCCAAGATTCAAGATGCAGGAACTTCATAGACGGATGCTTTAACTTAAGATGCACATCCCCCCCACCCTGACTCCTTCTTTTTAAAAAATTTGGAGCAAATATGGTCTCCATTCAACAATTTAGAGACACATTTGGATTCATGATGTTGGTTGTAATTCACTCAGTACAGCAGCACCCTACCTCCATCAATCCCTCCTCCTGGCTCTTCTTCTCTACTAAGCTTTGCTTCTGGGCAAAGAGAGAAAGGCTTTTAAAGTACCCCAAAGTTTTCAGTATCCCTCTGAAACAGGAAAATTTCAGGACAGCAATAATTTTAACAGAATGGCTAGATAAAGAATTAAGTATAGCCCCTAGACACTCACTTTATCATATGGAGAATAATAGTACCTGACTAGATTTAAAAGCTTCCAGTAAAAAAAAAAAAAAAAAAAGGTCACTATCACATTATCACATGAACTGCAACATAGATGCACTTTTAGAGCATAGTTTTATACTTTGGGTTATTTATCTTAGACTTCAAACAACACTGTAGAGGGGGAAAAAAAGGCAAAAAGGCTTAGTAACAACATAACAAACATTCTTCAGATATGGTTTCTGGTGATTAATTAGTTCTGAGGTATTTGAGTTCTAGTGGTACAATTCGGTGCTAAGTAACTACTAGGAAGGTTTTTGATATGAACCTCCCTATACCCTCCCACCTGACTCTAAACTCTCCAACTCCCTCTAACCCCTTTCCCCACCCTGGCAAGTAACTATGTAAGAAAAGACCTGGTGATCTGCTCCCATAAGAACTGTTGTTGTTGTTATGTGCCATCGAGTCGCTTGAGACTCATAGTGACCCTATGTACAACAGCCCCAAACTCTGCTCTGTCCTATGCCAATCGCACTGCCTCCGACATACCCATCCCGATTACCCCAGCCACTGAATCCATCCACCTCATAGAGGGTCTTCCCCTACTACGCTGTACCTCCACCCTCCCAAGCATGATGTCCCTCTCCAAGGACCTGTCCCTCCTTACAACATGTCCAAAGTATGTTAGACGAAGACCCAGAATCCTTGCCTCTAAGGAGCAGTCTGGTTTAACCCTCTCCAGGATGAAACTCTTTGTTTTCTTGGCAATCCAGGGTACATTCAATATTCTTCTCCAGCACCACAGCTCAAAGGCATCAATTCTCCTTCTATCCACCCTAGTCTTTGTCCAGCTCTTGATGAATAACAAGTGATCGCAAAGACCATGGCCTGTATCAGATGCACCTTAGTCTCCAGTGTGACACCATTGCTCTTCAGTACCCCGGAGAGGTCCCTAACAGCAGACTTTCCCATCGCAATACGTCAAGAAAATCCAATGTGGCAGCTCTACTCAGTTACACGGGGTCACTACAAATAAAATCAACTCTACCATACCTACTAACAATAACTCAGAGAGTGAATTCACACTTGCAGGGTCTCAAAAAAGCCAAAGAGAACTGAGGTGGTCAATGTAGTACCTATCCTAAAGGTTTCCAGAAATGGGATAAGCCCATAAAGAGTTGTCACAAAAGCAAGAACTAGGGTAATACATCTGAGTCTAAGGGGGCACACAGCTGAGAAGAACAGCAGCAAGCTGGCACTGCGCAAGCATCATGAGCAGCCGGAAAGGACCACAGGCACGACTGGGAGAACTCATTTCATCATCCACTGTCTTTACAGCATCTACTGAAGTTCACACAGCTGCTTCACGAAATCCTATACCCACCTCTGAAATGTTAAAAAGGACATTGTTATCATCCCCCTTTTCTCTCCTACTGCCTAAAATATCTGCTGCGCTAAAATTGTTACATCATCCAAAGGAAAAGTTACAGAGGTCTTTTTCATTGCCTAGAGGGAGTCCTTTGGTTTTTCACACAGATAACATACTTAGCTGCTAAGTAAGTGGTTGATGGTTCAAGTCCACTCCTAGGTATCTCAAAAGAAAAGCCTGTGGTTCGCTTCCAATAATCAGCCACTGAAAACCCAATGGAACAAAGTTCTCCCCTAAGTCAGAATCAGCATGATGGTAAATGGGTTCATTTTTCAGTGTTGTTACTGTTTAAACTATCATGGTGCCTGTGCTTTTTGCAAATTATACTTAACAGTCTTATAATCTAACTACATTTATCAAGAACTCTGTAAAATTCAGAAATGAAGACAAGTTGAAGACCACGGTAAACTGGAACTAAATGTGGGCAGAAACCATGACTCAGCCATTCCAACGCTAAGATGCACTCCATCACCAAGATATTCTTCTTCTACACCCCACTGCAGGCTCTTAAACAATCGTTCCCTCCTGTAGTGACTTTCATACTCACAGGCAATGATATCTTCCCTTTATTCGTCTTCAGCTGTGTTACTACAATATAGAGACACATGGCTCCTTTCATCTTCCCGCTCACATGGATGAGTGACTTCCAATTTCTTGTCCCTACTGCAAAGAACGGCTGTACCTCGACAGCCAGAAATGCTGCTAAATCATCCTTCTTAATGGCATAAATAAATATAATTTGAAAAACCAACAGACCTGTGACTAGGAACTGCTGGAGTTCACGGACTTCTCTACTGGGCTGCTGTTCTTTTCTCAAAGAATTAAAAAAAGAAAACAACTGGTGTGTGTTGGCGCACACACAGCGGAAGTCCAAAACACAACTTTGACACTTGAGTCCTTGAGGGTACCCCTGCCCACTAGGGAGTGCCTCACTAATTGACAAAGGTGAGAGAGGAAAGTTAGGGGTGAGTGATGACACTGGTTTCTTGGATGTTAACAGCCAGAGTTTAATGAGGCCAGTAGGCATAAGGTCTTCAATGAACTGCCCCAATGCAGCAGTCCCTTGGCTCTTGTTTTGCTGCAAGACTCAAATGCACCAGAGATAACCAATTGCACTTCTTAGAGGATGATCTGTAAAATAATCCTCCTCTTTTGGGATTTACTGCCTCTGAAAACCTGCTGGAGGGTCAGTTACAGGTCCGCACACAACAACAACAAAAACAACAGAAGGTCATCAGCAGCATGGTATATTTAATACATAAAGGCAAAGCCAAGACTGGCAATCAAAGGGCCTGGTGTCAAAAATAGGAAAATGTCTTAAAGGGAAAGCCTGTACAAAGATGACAAAAATTTGAAAGGAGCCATCTCTCCTTAGGCCCACTCCATATAGTTTTGTAGGTAATGAAATTTTTCCAGAATCATTAAAGCCATTTCCACTCTGTGGGAGAGTGAAATTAAAAAATGCACTGCCATGGAGAGACTCCCTCTCTCTTCCTCTGACAGAACTACAGTTAGATTTCCACCAGAGGCATGGTCTTTAGATTAGCAGCATAGTTCCCTAAGTACTATGTGACCAGAGTTCCCCAAGTGAGAGGGAATTACAATTAAAAAGGCCAATAGGAGAAGATGTATGTCCAGAGTATAGATATCAAAACCTATGAATAAGCCGAGGCTTTGGAGCTCAAGCTATCAGTGATGCCAACAACAGCAGCTGTAACATTAAATAAATTTTAAAAAAGAAATCTGTTGGTTTATGTAATAAGGCAAGCTGATTCAAAGGTATAGTGGTCCTTTAAGCCACCGTTGTTACTTTAGTCATTTTATGATAAAGACCAGCAATGCCTACACACAGTATATTTTAAAATGGAAACAAATCAAAGTCACACACACACACACATATACACACACCCCCCTTTTTTTCTGTTGGTTTCCTTTAACTTGTTCTTTTACACAAAGAAGAAGAAAACACTCTAGTATTTATTCTCATCTGCCAAGATTACTACTCATAGCAAAATTTTAATAAGGGTAAATATTAGGATTAAAAGAGTAAATATAGAAGACAGAGTTTAGTAAGCTCTAATTATTCTAATGACGGCTATTATAAATTGTTGTAAACTCTAGGAGTCATGGCAACCTTATATATAAAGGAAACATTACCTAGTCATGTTTCATTTTCACAGTCATTGATACGCTCATGTCCAATGTCTGTTCACTATATATACTGAGAACCTTTCAACTGAAATGACTTAACTTCTAGTGTTAGAGTAGATCATTTTCTATAGTGAGTCATAAAATTTTAAGTGGCCAATTTCAGAACTGTGTCTTTTGGTTGGCAGTGTAGTTCCTTATTCATTAGGTCATCAGAATTCTCTAAGGCACATGGTTCACATGCACCAGCTGCTCCGCAGTAGAAATATGGGCAGTCACCACCTGAGAGATTTACTGCCTCTGAAAACCTGCAGGAGAGTCAGCTATGAGTTAGTTCCAACTCAATAGCATATAACAACAAACCAATAACTTTCAGAAGTAGATTGCCAGGTCTTTCTTCATAGTCTATTTTACTCTAGAAGATCCACTGAAACTTGTATGAGTCTTCTGGCATTTCAAACACTTGCTATTGTTGTTGTTGATTACTTTCAAGTTGAACACAACCCATAGCAACCCTATGACCAAAAAGCTTGAAGCCCCTCTACAAGTATCTACATTTATCAAAGTTCACAGAGTTTCAGGAGGCATGTTATTTAGGAAGTGGATGCCACTCCTGCTTCCAAATTTGAAACACTAGTAGCTTTAAAACATCTGTGTATCATAGCAATACACAGGCTACCATAGCATAAACTGACAGACTAATGTGAATTCCTATAACTGTAAATGCTCCTATAACTATTTTCAGTAGTCTGCAGCAAGACCACCTAGAGCACCAATATCATGTCACTTCAGGTGGTGATTTAAAATTTAAATTTAAAATTCTTATCAAAAAATAAATAATGGTTTGGCCTAAGCCTTCGCAATATAGGCTAAAGGCTAATGTGACAACTTAAACTTAATTTGAAAGAAGTACTAAGCAGAGCCCACTCTAATGAGATCATGGTAACAGGCTTTGTCACCAAATGGCATTACCAAGAGCGCCAGCTGAGTGGGGGCACTGGAGGAGTGGGGGGGTGGCAGTGTCTAAATGATGCTGGAGCATGGGTCAGAGTCACCATCTGCAATCTGGCCTCCCTCTACCCGTGTATTGAAATATAATTCAGTAGAATGAATTGCTAGACATGTCTAAGCCCTCTGGGAAATGACAGATATTGATGAATGCTGCTGGCAAGATATATGGAAGGAAACAGCAAATAAATAGAACCATTTTTTCTCAGAGTCAGTTTGAGGATATGTGGAAAAGCTGTTAAACTATTTGTCAGCTCCCCATTCCCTCTTTTGCCTTTTCCCTCCTCTTCCATCTACCATCTCTGCACCTCTAAAACCTCCCCAAGGACCAGTATCTTGCTCACTTTAGAATAAAAATCAACAAGAGTTATCTCTTCCACCTACTTTTTTGACTTCCTTCCCTTCCTTTCTCCTGTGCTGCAGCATCTGTGGTTTCTTGTCAAACCAGGGAAAGCAATCCTAGTCAATGCTCACTCCATCCAATATATCCTCTGTGGGAAAAAATCTCACTGCTGTCACAATTCCAACTCTTGGCAACCCTCTACTGGATTTTGAGGCTGTAAATATTTTTTCTTTTTTATTTATTAATTTTAATGAATGTTTACAGAGACTTAGGGTTTCCGGTCATTCATTGTTGCATGAGGCTGTAAATCTTAACAAGAAGGAAATATCCATCTTTCTTGCACAAAGTTTCTGGTAGATTTGAACCTTTTTAGTAGCAGCACAGCATGCTACAGACTATACCACAGAGCTCTTAAAAATTCCTTCAATTTCTAAATTAATGAAATCTAAACTCTTATAATTATGCTCATTATCATATGACCCCAGGGAGCTCTGGTGGCCTAGGGGGTATGGGCCAGTGGGTATGGAGCTTTGCTGCCAACACAAACGCAAACAGTATGAATCCACCATTGGCTCTGTAGAAAGAAGATGGGCTATCCTTTCTCATGCAATTCAGTCTCCAAAAACCAGGTGAACAGTCAGCTATGGATTGGTTCTGACTAAATGGAAGTGTGCTGTGTTGAGTTATCATGAGGCTCTGGTCAAGAGGGTAAAATTTTAAATTTAACACAGCAGAGACAACTTATATCCAGCCTCTATCAGAATTTGTGGAGAAATTAAGAATACAACTCTGCTAAAAATGAAGGCAGACTACAGAAGAGGTTGTGGTATGAGGGTTACAATTGCTGATGTCTGTTGTATCTTTGCTGAAACCAGAGAATACTAGAAAGAAGTTTACTTAAGTTTTATTATTAATAGGCATTCAATTCTGTAGATCATAACAAATTATGGAAAACACTCTGAAGAATGGGAATTCCAAACCAAGTAATTGTGCTCATGCAGAGCCTATATATAGAACAAAAAGCAGACATTCAAACAGGAGGAGATTCTAAATGCCTCAAAATCAAGAAAGGTTGTATCTTTCAACACAAATATTCAATCTTTATGGTGAACAAATAACTTGAGAAACTGGACTTAGTAAATGTGACACCAAAATTTGAGGAAGATTCATTAATCACCTGTGATACACAGATGAAATAATTGTGTGATAAAAATGAAGATGATTTAAAGCATATAGACTTTAGTAAAGATTACATCTGAACATATAAAAACACTCACTCCTTGAAAACCCGAAGTCCTTACAGCTGGACCAGTAAACAACATTATGAAAAACAAAGAAAAAAGTGTTCCCAAGGATTTAATTTTACTTGGATGTACAATTAACACCTCTGAAAACAGCAGTCAAGAGATCAAAAGACATCTTGCACTAGGCAAATCAGTTGTCAAGGGCCTCTTTAAAAAGAACAAAAATGTAACTTTGTGAATTAAGACATGCTTGCCCTAGCCATGGCTTTTGTGTTATGTGCCATTGAGTTGCTCAGAACAGCTCAGAAGCCTGCCTTATCCTGAGCCAGTCTCACTGATTCCGACACATCCACCCCCCAAACCCCAACCCCAGTTACTGTATCAATCCATCTCATCTGGGTCTTTTTCTCCTGTGTGGTCCCTCCACCCTTCCAAGTACTTGGCACACAATATTCCCAATTTTAAATCAGGCAGTGTTTCTTTGTTCTGTTCTGAAGACTGTCTGCTGGTCCAAATAGGTTTCACATAACAGTCAAACACCTTTGCATAGTCAATGAAACACAGATAGACATTCTTCTGGCACTCTCTGCTTTCAGCAAAGATCAATCTTACATTAGCTATAATATTTCTACTGCCACAGCCTCTTCTAAACCCAGTCTGCTCTTCAGGCAGTTCTCTGCTGATGTGATGTTCCAGTCATTTTTGGATAATCTTCAGCAGAAACTTGCTTGCATGTGATATCAATGATACTGTTTGATAATTTCCACTCTCTGTTGAATCACCTTTCTTTGGAATGGGAACAAATACAGATCTCTTTCAGTCAGTTGGCCAGGTGGGAGTGGACCCCGCACCACAGAAGTACAAACAACTACATCTCCCAGAAGCCCACGGGTCAAGGCTGACACCTTCAAATTTTGGAGCACAAGCAACAGGGGCGGCAGGATGCAGTGTGGGGGTACAACATGTTTTGCAGGTGGTGACTCAGCAGACCCCGCACCACACAGGTATGAACAACCACATCTCCCAAAAGCATGCAAATGAAGGCTGATACCTTCTGGGGTATCTGTTACTAACCTAAATTAAAGCTTTATTGACTTTAATATGGTTCTTTGTGGTCTGTGAGATATTATAATGGATTTTTGGCCCAGTAGAGCAGTAAGCATGGTGGACACGTCTAACCACATGGGAATTGATTTTGTGTTGTAGGTACTATTGATGGGAACAGTTTCCTTTTGGGGAGTTAGTAGAGATCAGATATGGCCATGGCTGTCCCCACACCACTCTTGCTCATTTTACATTCGTATACTACATAGCAGCAAAAGAGTAGTAAAATGGAATAAAAGTGTATAAGTGTTTTTACTGTGAAACAGACCACCAACTACTCACATGCAAATTCAAGCTGAAGCTGAGGAAAATTAAACCAAATCCAAGGCAACCAAAATATGACTTTGAGTCTATCCCACCTGAATTTCAGAACCATCT
>NW_006400150.1:914826-941724 GCF_000299155.1 Elephantulus edwardii
GTCCTTGGAGAGGGACATCATGCTTGGGAGGGTGGAGGGACAGCGCAGGAGAGGAAGGCCCTCTATGAGGTGGATTGATTCAGTGACTGGGATACTTGGGATGGGAGTGTCAGAGATAGTGCGATTGGCACAGGACAGAGCGGAGTTTAGGGCTGTTGTACATAGGGTCACTATGAGTTGCTGGCGACTCGACGGCACATAACAACAACAACACAACAACAAGTGTTTTTACGCTAAGATTCCTGGTAACAAAGGCAAAGAGAGAAAGAATGCCACAACATAAAATGAAGTGGGAACTCTGGTGGCCTAGTCCTCAATGACATTATAATAATACTCCAGAAGCCATGTTCCACCATCTGTTTAAATCCACCGGTGTCTCTGAGAAAAAATGATGGGTAATCTACCTCCACATGATTTACAGTTTCAACTATGAGTTGCTTCTGACTTAAGAGCAATGAGTAATAGTAGCGTATATAAAATGAATCATTTTTCCTTGGTTTGAGATCAGAGAAAATTTAGCGTTTTTAATCAAATGGCAGTGACAGATAAAACTACCGCTGTCCTTTAAAGGAATTTAGGAGAAAAGTGCAGGTGTACTTTCTACAATGAATAACTTTGAAGGTTGTGATACAAACACATATGTAAACACGTCCTGGATGTGCATGTGTGTATGTTCACTGGCACATGCAAATGATGTTCTTTTACTAGGGTCTGGAAAGATACCAAGGGACTTTGCTGCCGTATGAAAAGTCCTTCTTGAGTTTAATTTGTTATTATATTAATAGGTTGCAGTGATTATGATCCACTTTTCTTCTTACTTAGAAAAGAACAGACGTTGAAAAGAAATTGTTCTTTCTCTTTAAATTTAACTCCCAGTAAACAAACGAGCAATGAGTTAAAACCTAAAGAGAGGACTCAGCTTCAGCCCTGCATTGAGCCCTGGTGTGAAGCAAGGATGGAAATACCATCTTCAAAGAACAGAGGAAGGCAGAGACAGAAAATAAATTCAGCCCTGACAATATGTGCTGATTAAGTACTTGAATGACAATAGAACATGACAATGACAAATGCAAGCTACCACCACCAGAGTCATTAATATATCAGAAACACTAATTTTTATAAATCTTTAAACTTCCCAGTTGGTGGCATTTGCATTTCTTTGCACACGTTTTCTCCTGTGGTGTTGACATAAAGTCAGCTTCATTTTAAGACTCGATCCAGGAAGTTAAAAAAACTTGTGTGTTACTGATCTTTGATTAGCCACTGAAAATTAGTTTTATGAGAGAGATGGATGGCCTGCCCAGCTCAGTCCCAGAGAGAGTGACACAGGCACTCAGTGCTCTTGCTCTAGGAAGAAGGGGGGCTTCCGCACAGGGCAATGGAGAGGTTCTGTCTGTAGGGGTAAATGGGAAAGGTTTACAAAGTGGGGGGGGGGGAGGAAAAGCAAGCCTGTATCTTTTGTACCCTGGTTAAATACAAATCAAACATTTTTTTATATCAAATCCTACTCATGGTGTTTCATACAGCATTTTCCCCTCCCCTCTCAAGACTCAAGGTCATATTTTGATTCTCGTAGATCCATTTTACTTTTTTAAGCTTCAATTAAAACTTGCACATGAGTAGCTGATGTTCTATTCCACAGTCAGTCCTGACCTGGTTTTCACAACTGAAAACAAGCTTTGCTAGCATTTTTCCAAATATATAATCAATTTGATTCCTGTGTAGTTGATCAGGTGAAGTTTGTGTGCATAGTTGTCATTTGTGTTTTTTTATAAAAGGTTGTACAAGGAGGAATGTGGCATCAGGATTGGTGGAAGAATCATCAACAACCTGCATTATGCAGATGACACAACCCAGCTTGCTGAAACTGAGGAGGACCTGAAGCACTTGCTGCAGAAGGTCAAGGACTGCAGTCTTCAATATGGATTGAAGCTCAATATCAAGAAAA
This sequence comes from Elephantulus edwardii, assembly GCF_000299155.1. NCBI lineage: Eukaryota > Metazoa > Chordata > Mammalia > Macroscelidea > Macroscelididae > Elephantulus > Elephantulus edwardii. Next base: position 916,775 of record NW_006400150.1, read on the forward strand.
CAAAGATTCTCACCACTGGGCCAACTGGCAGCATCAGTATGGATGGTGAAGGGATTGAGATGGTGGTTAACAGTTTTAGTTTACTTGGCTCCACAGTCAACACTCTTCGTAACAGCAGCCAGGAAATCAGGAGATGAATTGCACTGGGAGAGTCACCTGTGAGGGACCTCTCAAGAGTACTTAAGAGTAACGACATCAGGCTGGAGACTAAGGTGCACCTGACCCAGGCTATAGTCTTTGCAATTACCTGCTATGCATTGGAGAGTTGGACAGTGAATAGGGATGATAGAATTGATGCCTTTGAGCTGTGGTGCTGGAGAAGAGTGTCGAATATACTGTGGACTGCTAGGAGAACAAACAGGCTTGTCCTGGAGAGGGTGAAGCCAGAATATTCCCTGGAGTCAAGGATTCTGAAGCTTTGTCTAACATACTTTGGGCATGTTGCAAGGAGGGAGTGGTCCTTGGAGAGGGATATCATGTTTGGGAGAGTAGAGGGATGGCACAGGACAGGAAGACCCTCGATGAGATGGATCGATTCTGTGAGTGGAGTGGTGGGAATGAGTGTGTTTGAGACAGTGAGTTTGACACAGGATAGAACGACACTTAGGGCTCTTGTACATAGGGTCGCTATGAGTTGCAAGCGATTCGACGGCACATAACAACAACATTTGCAATGAATAAATCACTGATGGTAATAAAATTCTATCATTCTATCTCCAGCCTCATTTCTGTCATCTACCTTTTAGCTTCTAACTAATGGTCCTTCTTTCTTGTTCCCAACTTTTGCATACTATCCATATACACACAAAAGAAAGACCCATTAACACCACTACCATTCAAACATATACACGTAACAACAGTGTTATGTAGATAACACAACTTTTCTTTACCAAAAGGAAAATAACTTTCTACTGCAGAAGACTGAAAATGATAGCCCTTAATATGAGTTACATATCAAGAAAACAAAAATCATCACCACTGTACCAAGAGACATCATCATGACAGCCAGGCAAAAGATGAAGTGGTCAACAATTTCATTTTACTTGGATCTACAATCAGCATCCATTATACCAGTAGTGAAAATTATTGCTCAATCTGGGAGGGAGCTGAATGTATCAGATTCAACCCATTTATTGGAAAGTAAGAACCAGAAACAATGGCAGCCTACTAAGAGGTTCATATGAAGCAGAACATGGGTCTCAGATTCCCATTTTATGTCCTTCCCAATATAAACTGTGAAATAGTGCTATAAATAAGTTCACAATGTGATCTCCACACATTTACTGGTTTTCTATCTTCAATTTCTATCCCGTTTAATTGTGATTGCTGTTGTTGATTGCCATCGAGTCCAGCACGACTCCTAGTGACCCAGTGAACAAAAGACATGAAGTCTTTCTATAACTATCATTGTCTCTCAAAGTTCATAGAGTTTCCAGAGGCATGTTGTTTAGGAACTGGATGCCACTCGTGCTTTCAAACTTGTAACTACCCTGTAGGATAAAGCAGAAGTGCCAATAGGGTTTCTAAGGTTGTAAATCCTTATGAAAAAGCAAACTGCTTCATTCTCTCTTGAAGTGGTTGGTGTTGTCAAGCTGCTGACCTTTTGGTTAATAGCTAAATGCTTTGACCACCATGCCATCTAACCTTCTAAAGACACATACAGTGTTAAAAGGAATTCATCTTGTAAAGGCTACATGCAAAAGAAACTAAAAATATAAGCTCTAGAGCAACATTTTTTAAGAGTTAAAAGTACACAATACACAAAGTATAAGAAAAGCATACACAGTCCTCACAGTATCACATCAGAATGAAGTATGTTTCTCAGATACTAAATAATAATCAGTGGAGAGAAAACAAGTATGATTATCATGATGACTCTTCAAAGAGCTCCTTGATAAAATATGGAAAAAATGCCACCCTAGACTGAAATCAATTGTCATGTAACCCCCTTATGGTCACTGTAGAGTTTCCTCTTCTAAAGAGAGCTTTAAGAACAAAGAACTCACATTTTAGATACACAGATTCAGAGAATTCATTTTTCTCCAGGGAAGGCCAATGTCTATTACAGAATCACAGCAGAAGATAAGAAACAAGCCAAGAAGAGAGAGGGAGAAAGCAGAACACAGAAAATAGACATGAGAATGAAGATGAAATAGAGAGAAAAAGATAGTGAAAGAGAAATGCTTGTATCCCCTACACTCAATACATAATTGGTTTCTTTTTGTCATTTCTTCATTAACATTACTGGTATTACTACTAATACAATACTAATACTAATAAAAAATAATTAATAGTAGAGTTGTCGTTAAGTGTCAAGTATGACCCATAACAACCTTACAAACAACAGATCTGAAACCTGCATGATCCTGTTTATTTCATCTATTTAAACTGAACTATTTAGACAATTTTTTAAAATTTTATTGTTATATTTTATGTGTGTACCGTCAAATCAGATCTGACTGGTACAGGAGGTGATTATTCCTCCCTCTTCAGCAGAGCATCTGGTGGACTTGAACCGTGCACCTCTGGGATTGCAGTGCAGCTTCCTGCCACTAGGCCACCAGAGCTCACCGACAATTTTTAAAAAATTTTATTTTACTGATTTTAATGAACATATTTACAGAGATTTTGGCTTTCCATTCATTCATTGTTGCACTTTTTTCTCTACCCTCCCCTCCCCCACGCCAGTTCACTCCTCTCTTTGAAAAGCAAAAGATAAACTTCTTTGTTGGTATAAGATGCATTTAGCAAAAACTTTAAAGGACCTGCAAACATTCTTCAATGGTATACATTGAAATTTCAGGTACTAGATTTGGTTTGCTATATCCAACGTTGCCAAAGGTCAAGCAGTTTACTTTGGAGAGGAAAATGATATATCTGGGTCTGCAGCTCGTTTTCTATGCCTATTGTTGCTGTTAGCAGCTTCAGTGATGTAGTCCACAGGGAGCTGCACTGCGAACCCACAGGTGGCACATCTGCGGCCGCTCACATCCACCATCAGCTCTATGGGAGCAAGCAGGACAGTCTCCTCTGACGTGATTCACAGTCTCAGAAAATCCACCCAAGAGTCCCCTGTCAGTTGGCTCAGGGCTGTTTTGGGGTGTCATCCAGCTGACACTGACTGACTCATAAAGACCTTAATGTACAACAGATGCTGCATCATCCTCACAATCTCCACTAAGCTTAATTAGGCCATCGTTGCAGTCACTGTGTCAATTCATCTCCTGGAGGATCTGCCTTTCCTTCTCTGAACCTCAGTGAAGTAATAATGTCCCTGATTCCAGGACTGACCCCTCCTGTGAACATTCATGTGCACATGAAATAATGGAAACTACTATGGCTTGGATGAGAAGAACCTTAGTCTTTATACTGACATCCATGCTTTTAGTATTTTAAGGAATTCATGACAGTAGATTTGCTCATATGCACTAAGTCTTTTGATTTCTTGGCTGCTGTTTCTGTGGATGTTGCCTGAGGGCTCAAGTAAAATTAAATCCTTGAAAATTTCAATCTTTTCTCTGTTTATCACGATGTTGTCTTCTGAAGCAGTTGTAAAGACTATTTTCTTTATTTTGGGATGTAATCCATACTGAAGGCTATAGTCCTTGATCTTCAGTAGTGTTTCAACTCTTCTTCCCTTTCAGCAAGCAGTGCTGTATCATCCATCTGTGTAACATTCAGTTACTGATGAGTCTTCCTCCAATCCTGATCTTACTTTCTTCTCCAGATAGCACATCTTCTTGAATCATTTGTTAGTATTTGAAAAGATACAAACTTGATACATATCTTTCCTGATTCAAAACCAAGCAGTACCGTTTGTTCTATTATAATAACTGCTACTTGTTTCCTGCATTGATACCACAAGAGCCAAATTAAGCATTCTGGAACTCTCATTCTTTTTCATTTCTATGCCGTGCAATCTTAACATTTTACTGCAAAAATTGCTTCATGAGGGAATGAGTTGCTGGTCCTAAGGCCTGGGGACCACAGATTCAGGGGATATCAAGGTTAATTGTCTTGCCACAGTCCACAAAGACAATGTTCTATCATCCTACTTCGATGAGAAGTGACTGAGGTCTTAAAAGCTTGAGGGCAGTCACCTTTTAGGTGAAATTATTTCTCTCTCCCTGACTGTAACAAAGAAGAAAGAAGAAAACCAAAGATACAGTAAGTTCAAAGAACTAACAGACCTTTGAACATGGAAACCTCAACTTCCACAACCTGGAGATCAGGACGAGATGCTGCCCAGCTACCACTGCTGATTACCCTAAAAGGGACCACAGTAGAAGGTCTTGGAGTGTGTGTGTGTGTGTGTGTGTGTGTGTAGGGAAATGTGGAACAAATTAAAAACATTAAAATGTCCAAGCTTACCTGTCTAATAAAGACAAGTAGGATCTCTGAGACTATGGCACTTGTCACCCTTCAAACCTGGAACAAATCTCATCTCTGTGGCTCAGTTCCCAGGCATATAATATAGACAAGCAGATAAGGTGATGGAAAAACTAGAGAGGCATTCACGCCTTAGGTCAGCCCACCCTGTAAGATCAAAGGAAAGAGTCTGTCTAGGTATAACTGTCAGAATGCAGGACAGAGTGGAACAGAAGGATTAATGGGAATACGAAACACAGGGAAGAAATAGGAAAAGAACAATTACACTGTTGCTGTTGTTAAGTGCCTTCGAGTCTCAGGCAACTCATAGCGACCCTATGAACGAAAGTCCTGGACACCTCCTGTATAACTTCCATCCTTTCTCCAGGTTTACAGGGTTTCCAGAGACAAGCTATTGTGGAAGTGGATGCCACTCCTGCTTCCAAGCTTGTTTTAATCAACGAGCTTCACCAAACACTGTCCACCATAGGTAACCATTCTCACATTTGACACTAGAAACTGTAATTAATGTCATAAAACAAAATGTATATGAAAGATTGAATAGAAACCAATTTATTTTGTAAACTTTCACTTAAATCACAATGAAAGCAGGGGTAAAGACATTTTTCAGTTCTCATACCACCTTTTGCTCTGCAGAAGTTCCTTTATGGAAACTTAGCGGAAAGCGGGTCTTTGAGTGAAAAAAAAATCTAATAATTAAAATGCAGGACTGAGTTTTAAATCTTTCAAGCCTTAACTGATGCAGAATTGTAAAAGAGATCACTGAGGAGCCCGACTTGCTGACGTAGCATAGCTCCCAGCGCTCTCTGGAGCCCACACCCACATCAAAGCAAGCAGCTCGGTCTCTCATCTAACTCTAATATAAGCGAAATGAATTCAGTTCTCCAAGTCCACATTCAGCCTCTTTCCTTAATGAATTCTTCATCACGCCTGACACCATCACATACTGGGTTGGATGCATCGGTACAAATGCCTAAGGGAGAGATCCGGGCTGCAAAGATTTGCAAGCAGGATCCGAACAAGGTGGTCACTTGGCAGTTACTAAGCGGCAGGTGACGAGGGACTTGGAAACCACCGTGTGAGCACGTAAGATGGAGAATGACTCATATTTGGGCCATCTGCATGTGAGATGAGCTACAGTACAAGGTTCCCAGATAGAAAGCCGCTGGGAGGCAGCATCTGTCAAAGGAACTGGCTAACAGCTGTGTGTCCCATTAAGCCTTGGTCTCCTGAGAACCTCCTTCTCTGACAAGGAAAAACTGCAAACACTTACAAAAAATACACCAAGATATCCATCTCCTAATTAGAATGAATATCTACATAGCACACTAAATATTCACACATAAACTGACATAAGAGCAGTGAATACAGGAGAGAGATTTTATTTTAAAGGCCATCATAAAATCATGTGCTCTCCCCAGGAGGAAAAGGCTATTGGAGCAGTCTCTCTGTCAGATAACTCACAAAGCCCACTAGAGCCATTCTCCAGCTTCATAAACTATTTCTCATTAATTACTAAAATTTCTAAATTCTATAACAGAACACGAAACCACCTTGAGAGAATTCCTGCCCCAGGTATGTGCTTTCAATGTAAAAATTTTATAAGTATTAGGGAATAGTGAAACAAAAACAAGTGGGGTGTTTCAAACCAGTAAAAACTTCAGCGTGAATTATCTGCAAGAAGATTTTGTTATTTGCTGTCCACAAGCCAAGAACCAAAAACAGGGAGTACATTACAGAGGGTACTATTTATGAAAACTAAAGAAAAACTTCAAAGTTTCAAAACTTTCCAGATATCAAAACATGAACAATTCAGCTATTATTTAGGACTTAGTAGTATTCCGTATATACATTACCCATTTCTTATCCAGACCTAACACATACTGTACTTCCTGCTTCCTGTTCACTTTCCAATTCTCTCTTTGGCTCTACCCCTGAGAATGTGATCCTGTGGCATCAAATCTTTCTCTCATTCCTAAACAGCACAGCAGTCCCCACTTCATACAGCTTGCCTAATACTGGACTTTGCCTCTCTTTGTTGTGTTCTGTGGGCCCACTACACAAATTTCTTCAGTGTAATAACTTTTTCTTCAAACATGCAGACAGGCTTCATTTTCAATTAAGTGTCTCATATCTTCAATGAACTGCTTCCAAGAAAGCAATTCTTTCAAGAAATCTTACTACAATTATAGATCACTTTCTATTCTATAAAACTTTCATATCCCCTTTCCTCAATTATCATTAAACCTTCCTCAATAGCTAAGCCACATACTTCATAGTACACTGAGAAAAAGTATTGCCACTAAATCTATTAAATTGCCTTTATCTGTATCCAGAAATGTAATGGAAAGCATGAAGATTGACATTCTAGGTATTAGTAAAATGAAATAGACTGACATGGGCCAGACAGTCATGATCTACTATGTTGAGAATGAAAATCTAAGGAAGAACAGTGTGTCCATAATTAAAAGGATAATTTTAATTTCTATCCTAAAGTACAATGTTGTGAGTGATAAGATACTATCCACACGCATATAAGAAAGACCAGTCAACACGACTATTAGTCAAATATATGCACCAAGAACTAAAACCAAAGAGGATGAAATTGTGGATTTCTACCAACTTTTGTATTTCAAATTGATCACACATGCAATTAAGATACAGTTATAAATTATTGGTTACTGGAATGCAGAAGTTGGAAAGTAGTGGGAAAGTGTGGGCTTGGTGATAGAAATGAGGCTGGAGAAAGAGTGACTGAATTTTATACATTCAATTATTGACTTAAAGCAAATACTTAACAAACACAAATGCATGTTTCCACATGGACCCCAACTGCTGTACTTCACAGGAATCAGACTGACTATATGTGGAAAGAATGACTGGAGAAGCTCAACAGCAGAAGTTAGAACTAGGGCAGGTGTTGACTGTGGAACAGACTACCACACATTCATGGGCAAGTTCAAACCAAAACTGAAGAAGATTAAAACAAATCTACAAGATCTAAATACAACTTTAGTTTATCCCATTTGAATCACAAAATCATCTTAAACACAGTTTTGAAACATTAATCAAAGACCAAAGGAGCTGTGAGGTGAAAGCAAGGGTGTCATCCATAAAGAAAGCAAAGCGCCATTACAAAGACGCAGGGGAAGAAAAAGCCAAAACGATGTCAGAAGAAACTGAAAATTTCATTAGTGTACCCAGAAACCAAAACAAAGGGAAGAGACAGAAGTAAAAGCACTAAACAGAAGATTTCAAAGAGCAGCTTGAGAAGACAAAAGTATTGTAACGAAATGCTGGAGTCAGAATAAAAATGAGTGAACTTGCTTAGTATTTCTCAAGCTAAAAGAACTGAAAAACAAATCCAAGCTTCGAACTGCAATACTAATAGATTCCATGGGCAAAATCTTGAATGATCCAGGAAGCATTAAAAGAATATGGAAATAATACATCATAGTATGAAAAAGAATTAACACTGAAAAATTTCACAAGTATATGAACAAGAGCCTGTGGTAAAAAAAAAGAAGAAGAAGTTTAAGCTACACTGAAGACATCTGGCAAAAAAAAATAAGGCCCCTGGAATAGACGGGATACTGAGTGACATGTATCAACAAAAAGATACAACCCAGAATGTGCTCAAAATCTATGCCACAAAATTTGGAGGACAGTTGACTGGCTGGCTGACTGGAAGACATTATTTTCTGGTCCCATTCTCAAGAAAGGTGATCTCAAACAATGTGAAAATTACCCAATGTTATCACGAATATTATCAATTACTTTTGTAGTGGGAAAGAATCTTTAATCTGCTCTTTTTGTGTAAAATGTTTGTCAAATACTGGTACTAAAGTGAGAATCCAAATTAAGATGCACTAGGAAGGACTGGCCATCCACACCCAAAATAACAGACCTTCGAAAACCCGATGATCAATACAGCACACTTGTTGTTGTTAGATGCCGATGAGTTGTGTATGACCCTATGAACAACGGATTTGGACCCTATCTTATCCTCTGCCATCTTCACACTTCCTGACACGCTAGAACCTACTGCAGCGGTCACTGTGTCAGTCCATCTGGTTGAGGCTCATCCTCTCCTTTGCCAACCCTCCACCCTTCCCAGCATCATGTCCTTCTCCAAGGAATAGCCCCTCCTAGCAACATGCCCAAAGTATGTGAGGCGAACGAAGCCTTGCCATTCTGGCCTCCAAAGAGCACTCTGGCTGTACCCTTTCCAAGACAACAACAGTAACAACAAAAGGAAAAAGAACTGGCATGCACTTATGAAATAAGAGGCCTTTGAAAATCCAATGTACAATACAGCACTCTTAGCCTCCTGTGTCATATCTACTAGTCTGAGTCCTCATACTGGGAAACATAAGTGAAGAAAACAGTACTAAACAGACACTAGTGATTAGAACATGGAATGTGAAGTATGAATATAGATAAATTGGACATTGTAAAGAGGTCATAGTGACTGGGTAATGGAGGTAGGTGTGTTGGGGACAAATGTGCTGGAGACAGTGAAATTAGCTCAGGATAGAGAAGGATTCAGAACTGTTCATAGGGTTGCTGTGTGTCACAGTCTACTCGACAGCACATAACAAACATCACCATATAGCTGAAGAGCATACAAAAATGTGCAGAAACAGTATATTGACAAGGAACTGACAGAAGTACAAGCTGGGTTTAGAAAAAGTTATGGCACCAGGGATATCACTGCTGATGCTGATGGATTCTGGCCAAAAGTAGAGAATACCAGAGGAATGTCTATCTGTATCTTAATGACAATACAATAGCATTAAACTGTGTGAATCATAACAGTTATTGGAACCCCAGAATACTTAACTGTGCTCATATAAAATCTATAACCTAGACCAAGGAGTTGTTGTTCAAATGGAACAAGGGAAAATTATATGATTAAAAATCAGGAAGCATGTGTTTCAGTGTTGTATCCTTTCTCTATACCTATTCAATCTGTATGCTGAGCAAATAATTCATGAAGAAAGACTCTATGAAAAAGAATGTGGCATCAGGATCAGAAGACGACTCATCAGCAACCTATGTGATAAAGATGGTGCAATCTTACTTGCTCAAAGTGAGAAGGGCCTGAAGCACATGCTGCAGAAGATCAAAGACTACACAATCTTCAGTATGGATTATATCTCAACATCAAGAAAAGTCCTACCAGTGGGCCAGAGAAAGGGCTGAAACTAATTTCAATTATTTCACCTTACTTGGATCTACAATCAACACCATTGGCCAGCAGGCAGGAGGTCAGGAGACATATTACATTGGGCAAGTCCACTGTCAGGGACCTCTCCAAAATACTGACAAGCAAAAATGTCAGTCTGACGACTGAGATGTACCTGATTCAGATTATGGCCTTTTCAATCACTTATTAGGCATCAGAGAGCTGGACAATGAATAAGGATGACAGCAGAAGAACTGATGCCTTTGAGTTGTGGTGTTGGAGAGGAATACTGAATATCCCATGGACTGCCAAAAGAACCAGTATGTCCTGGAAAAGGTGCAGCCATAGTACTCCTTGGAGGCAAGGATGATGATGCTTTGTCTCATATTTTGGAGAGGCTGCTAGAAGAGGCTGTTCCTTGGAAAGATCTCATACTTATCATACTTGGAAAGATGGAGGGTCACTGAAGTAAAGGAAGGTCCTCAAAGAGATGGAATGACTGCAACAATGTGTTCAAATATATCAGAAATGGGAAGGATGGCACAAGATAGGACAGGATTCAGATCTGTTGTTCACAGTGTCATTATGAGTTGCATTCAACTCAAAAGCAACTAACAACAGCAACGCCTGCTGATTCAGATTAAATAGGTAGGATGAAAGGATACAACTATGATGGGTATTCTCCATAATTTAGTATATTCAGTATACTCAAGTTCAGTTTGAACAACTGCCTCTCTATGTATAGGTTCTGCCTGATCACAATTAAGTATTCTAGAATTCACATCCTCTGCAACGTTACTCAATGCTTTTTGGAGGCAAAAATGACAAAACTTCATCTCACATATTTTAAGCAAGTTCCTAGGAAATGTTATTCCTTGAAGAGGAAGACCCTCAAACAGGTGGACTGACACAGTGATGGCAGCAACGGGCTTCAGTGTGTCAGAGACTGAGAGGATAGCACAGGACAAGACAGAGTTTGTATCTGTTTATAGGGTTGCTGTAAGTTGCATTCATACTAACACACACCACCACCACTGTATCATAATCAAATACTTTCACATAGTCTATAAAACAGATGCAAACACATTTGTCTAGTATCTTCTGCATCCAGTCAAAAGCCTTCTGATGTCCAATATGACAAATGTTGCCCCTTGTCTTCTGAATCCAACTTGGCAGCTCCCTATTCATCTACTGATGCTAATTTTTAGAATTCTTCTTAATAACATTTGGTTGTGATATTAGCATTGTTTATTAATTTCCATATTCTGCTAAATCACTTATCTTTGGAATGGTATAAATATGTATCTCTTCTAGTTGTTTGGCTGGGGAACTGTCTTCTGAATTTCTCAGCATAACAAGAGCAACTTCAACACTGAACATGCTTGTTGCAGCACTTCAATTAGTGCTCCTCAGTTCCTCAAGTCTTGTTTTTCATCAATGCCTTCAGTGCATCTCAGACTTTTCCCCAGCTCCACTAGATTGTCATAACGTACTATCTCCAGAAATTGCTAAATGTTGACCAAATATTACTGTACAGTGACTTTATGATCTTTTCTTTTTTAAATACTTCCTGTGCCATTCAGTATTTTGTTCATAGAACTCACCAGTATTACCAATATGAGTGCAGAATTTTTCTTCAGTTCTTTTAGCATGAAAAATATCAAGTATATTCTTCCCTTAAGGTTTTCTAATTCCTGGTCTTTGCACATTTCATAAAAATGCATCACTTGGTTGTTTTCAAGCTGTCCTTTGAAATCTTCTGCTCAGTTCTCTCACTTCATACTATCTTCTGTTTGCTTTAGCAACTCTCTGTACATTATGTACTCCACATAGGGAGCTATGATGGCTTAGCAGGATAAAGACGGACAATCTTCTTTCATGCAATTTACTGCCTTTAAAAACACACTAGAGCGTCAGATGTAAGTTGGTTCCAACTCAATTGCACGCACAATGACAACTTATACGAGAGCAAGTCTAGAGTTTTTTTCTGACATCTGTTTTGCCCTTTTCTCCCCCAACCCGTGTTCTTAATGACCCTTTTTTCTTTCTTCACATATGATGGCTTTATTTTCTTTTCACATTTGATCTGTCTCAAGTCATTACTAGATTTAATATATTGTTGAGATTGTCTCTAAAATCAGGTGGGATCGATTCAAAGTTGCACTTAAGTTTTCCTCACGTTCCACTTGAACTTGCATGTGAATAAGTGAAGATCTGCCCTAGCCTTGCCCTGACACATGCTATTGAGTTTCATCATCATCTCTTTTCCTGTGCATTCTATCTGGGGAGGTTCACATGTATAGTAATAATTTAGTTCTTTAAAGGTATCTGCAGTGAATATGTGTGTATTGTACCAATATCTATCATGTGATCACAGAAGTAAGTTTACTACCAAGGTTCTATTTCCTAAGCACCAATTATTCTTTGTTTCCAACTTGTGCATTACAATCACTAATTAATCAGTGTCTCCATTGTGTATTTGATCAGTTTCATACTACAGAAAATGGCAGAGATTTCCAATTTCTTCAACTTTAAACAATCATGTTAATCTGTCTTCTCTGTATCTGTATGGATATTATCATGAAAAGCATTGTATTTTCATGTATATCTTAAAATATTCTTTTTTTGAAGATGAATGTGATGCCTTTATCCTTAATCTGTAATTTTTGGCATAGTAAACCAAATGACTGAGTAATTCACAATAGCCAACACCAGTTACTTCAACTCATTAATGCCTACAATGTAGATCTTTATGTGTTCCATTTTATTTTTGACAACTTCAAATTTTCCTGAGGGAGCTCTGGTGGCCTATTCATAGACTGTACCGTCTACAGTGCAATTATTCAGAGGTGTCTACAGCTGAGTCTTATCATTTTGAGTCATCCACACCAGCAAAAGAAGGTCCACCTGCAAAGGGGGTTCCTGAAATCTTTACTTTGTGTCATTAAAGCTGACTTCACTCTGGAGGTAGCTCTGCCCCAGTCATTTTTTGGTGTGTGGTTTTTGGGGGTTTTGTTTGTTTGTCTGTTTTCTTAGTACCTTCCAACCGAAGAAACATCTTCTTCAGACAATAGCCTGTGGACTCTTCATAAGGTTTTCACTGAGCAGTTATTTCAGAAGTATATCATCAACCTTGCTCCTTAGTCTTAGTCTGGAATTTCTGCTAAAACTTGGCCCACTATAAGTGTACCTAATGGTACTGTAAACACAGCAAACTGAAAGGTGAATTGTGGACAGAAGGAAATGCTACTCCTTTAATCAGCCAGGTCCTTCTCACATTCTCTTGATGGACACGTTACCCTGTGTCCTCAAAAACTCATCACCTACCTTCAGAATGAATCATCCTCAGTACTTTACAAGCATGCTTTTATGTTTCCCGCACAACCACAACCTGACCTCTCATTCACCTGTAGCTTGCACCCTACTTCTCTATTCTCTTCAACAATACTATATCTCCAAAGAACTGCCTCTGTTTCCTTCAACACTACTTGCTTGTAACCTCCTTTACTATAGTTTCCATTCATCTTAACAGCTAGGTTACTAGGGATCATATTGTTGAATCTAATGATACTTTCCTATTCCCATCTTACTTTCAGATGTAGACAATATCTCTAACTATTGTTTTCTTCTCAAAATATGGCTCTTTCCATCAAGTCCTATCTGACATTCCTATAGAACAAGTTTTATAGGCATTCCAAATGTAACATAATTATAACTGAATTAATCAAAAGTGAAATACTCATTAAATTCTACCTTTCTTCTCATCTTTCCTAACTTATTGCCACATTTCCAGTGCCACCTTGTAGAGCTGTCACTTGGTGGCAACACTCAGCTAAGGACCATATTTTCTAGTTCTTTCTATATCCTCACCCACTTTGCATCCAGGTGTGACCACATGACTAAATCTTCACAAAAGAATAATAATGGAAATTAAGCATGGATCTTCCAGGCTGACACTTTTAAGAGGACTTCTCTCTTTCCATTCCCTACAGGAAGAAGCACATACCCTTAAGTCACTATGAAGAAAAGACCTAAATGTTAACCCAAATCACCCATTTGGAACTGTTACATAAAAAGTAAGTTATTACTGTGTTAAGCCAATGATATTTTGTTCATCTGTTATAGCATCTACTGTTATCCTAACACTCCTTTTATATAGGCATTCTTTGATGGCAATTACAACTACTACGGATGGTATTCTTATTGTTAAGTGCCATAGAATCAGCTAATGTATGTGACCCTATACACAACAGAATAAAATCCCTCCTGAGCCTGCACTACTCTCACAGTCTCTGTTGTGCTTAAACCCATTATTTCAGCTACTGCATCAATCTGTCCGCTTGAGTATCTTCCTTTCACCGACATTCCACCTTCCCAAGCTTTAGTTCTTATTCCAAAAGGACCTGCCCTGCCCTACCTGATGGCATATCCAAAGTATAGGAGGCCGAGTCTCACCACATTTACATGTAAGAATAAATCTCGCTGCATCTTTTCTGAAGCAGATTAGTTTGTTCTTTCGGTTGCCTGCTATGTGCAAAATGCTTTGACAATGCCACAGGTGAAAGACATCAATTCTTTGCTCTTTTACCACTCACCTGTCACTTCATCATACTGAGGTGGCTTTTGTGTTGCTATGATACTAGAAATGATAACTACTATTTCAAAGTACCAATAGGACTACCCATGTGGACAGATTTAGTGGAGCTTCCAGACTAAACTCCACTAGAAAGCAGGACTGATCTGCACTTTTGAAACAATGTCTCCTTGAAAAACCTCTATAAATAGCAGCATGGGTTATATTTAAATGCAATGCCTATTAAACCCCAAGGTTACTTAAAAAGAGCAGTATTTTATGGAAGTTACGGCTAATATGAATTCTTTTCTACCTTCCCACTAACTAAACAAAGGAATCCTTAGAATGTGAAATCTGTTACTGTCTTACAAAGCACACTCTTTCCCTCTAACTTAGCCCCTCTCATTGCCTTCAAGTTTGAGCTGACTGGGTGGACGTCAGAAGCGGAACTCCTATGGGAGGATACTGTCCATCTTTCTTCCTTGGAGGCACTGGTAGGTTTGAACCTCCAGAGGAGTGCAGCCTTTGGGGTTAACAACGTAACATGCTCAAAGATATTGGCCATTAGGTTAACTTTAAAAGAAAGAATGTATTTCTGGGGTCATCCTGTTTGTTTGCTTTCTCTCTCTCTTGAAATAAAATTCACCAGAAATGTTCTCTTCTGATGTTATTCCAAATTGATTTCCACAGTCCCAAAATGAAAAGTCTCATTTCTAAAATATGAAATAGACTACCATGATTCTGAATTTTAGGGATTCCAGTGTATGCTGTCTATAAATTTTGTTTCTCATTATTATGTGCATGTTACACACTCATATTGATTCCTCTTTCTTTTACGTTACAACTCAAACTTTTTTTTTAAAATGAAGCTCTCTTCAGGAGTAAAAGCAGCAAGCCTTCATTTTCTGACTCTTAAGGCCGTAACACACATCACAGCCGTGGAATGCTGGACAAGCACTTGGGAAGTTTATTTGCATATCAAGAAGCCAGGATTCAAGTCCTAAGCTTCTGCCTCTCATTCTGCAGCTCCCTTGCTGTGAACTGTCAGGCATATCAGCTCATCTCCATGCTCAGACTTAAGGGTCTGTATCATGATTAGAGTTAAGTGTTTCTCTTCCTCCTAAAGGGGTAAAAAAAAAAATTTGCACAATGTTTTCAGGAGTCTGTCGAGCAAGTCATGAAGACTGAAAACATCATTGGTTGAAAGCAAAACAAATAATCCAGGCAGTGAGGGACATGATAAGCTGTGGGTCTGGTGTTTAATATATTAACCTTTCACTAAAAAGTAGAACCATCCCATTGGGTTTGCAAGGATGAGACCTTTCAGGATCAGATCACAAGGCCTGTCTTGGAAGGTAACCTTTAGAAATGCCAACTTTGACTATTTGTTGCTGCTGTTAAGTGCCGTCAAGTCTGAGCTGACTCATAGCTGACCCTCCAGCAGTTCACAGGTGAAGATTACCCATCCTTCTAACACTGGGCAGCTCATGGAGTCCAGCCTTCTGTCTATAGACTGGTAGTATAACTCCTTACCCATTATGCCACTAGAGCTCTTTTTTTTTTTACTAGTACTTGAATATTTAACCATTTGCAACTCCTTTAGTACATAATAGCTTTAGTGATTCAAAGGTATTTAAAGCTAGGTAAACATTATCAAAGTATTAATAATGTATGCATTCATATGGTAGATGCACTGTGGGTGGCCAAAAGAACAAGGAAATATCTCCTAGAAGAAATGTAGAATGTTCCTTAGAAGCAAACAGTTTTAGGCTTCATCTTGTTGTTGTTGTTAAGTGTCATTGAGTTGTGGGCGACTCATAGTGACCCTATGAATGAAAGACCTGAACACTTGTATAACTTTCATCCTTTCTCCAGGGTCATAGGGTTTCCAGAAACAAGCTATTTCAGAAGTATATACCACTCCTGCTTCGAAGCTTGTTTTATTCTGAGAGCTCCACCAAATACTGTCCACCATGGGTAACTATTATCGTATTTGACACATCAGTGTCACAGTGTTTAGCTTCACAGCAACCACAAGTTACCACTGTACAGCAAGTGGATAGACCAGGGATTCACGACCTAGAAGAATGTTTTGACAAAAACAATTGAAAACAAGCCTGAGGGCCACAGATTAAAGTCTCCCACCTTTGGCTTGGTGGCATCACTATCTGTCCACTAGGCCAACTGAGCTCTCTCTATCAGAGGGGGCAGCCATCAGAAAAAGATATCATGCTAAGAAAGGAGGAGGGTGAGCAAGAGAAAGGAAGAGCCTCAACGAGTTGGACTGAAACAGTGCCTACAATACTAATCTTGGGAGATTGTGATGATGGTCAAAGATGGGGCAGAGCTTCAATCTGTTGGACACAGAGCCATTATGTGTTTGAGTCAACTGAACAGCATCTAGTTAAAACAACCACACTATATATGGTGGAATTACAGGTCTTTGTGTTGTTGGTGGGTTTTTTCTTTCTACTTCTCAGTATTCTCCAAATTGTCTATAGTGAACACATAAAAGGTGTTTAAACACATTAAAAGTGTTTAAAGATTAAAAAAAAAAACAGGTGATCATAAATATTTTAACATGAAAATATCTTCAAAGAGAGAGGAGAGAAAGGTTAACTATGATAAGCTGATTTGTTGTACTAACTGCTCATTACTTGGATGGTGTTACAGATCGATACATTCGACCAGGTGTCATATGGACTCAAGTGCACTTTCTAACTGCTGATTCTGCGTTTGACCATGTGACTTGCTTTGACCAATGGAAAGTCAACAGGCATCCTAACAGCACTGCTTCAGAATGTGCACTATCATGGCTGACTATTACTAGGAGAAATAGCCCTGGGAAACTGCTGGTCCACGGAAGAACACAAAGGCATGGAACCAAGGAGATCTCATACTATATCCCAGAATCAAGCTTTGTTGTTGTTACATGCTGTCAAGTCTCTTGAAACTCATAGTAACCCTATGTACAATAGCTCTGAATTGTGCTCTATCCTGAACCAACTTTATTGTCTCTGAACACCTACACATTGTCCAGTCACTCAATCAATTCATCTCATCAAGGGTCTTCCTCTCTTGCACTGTCCTTCCACCCTTCCAAACATGATGTCCTTATCCAAAGACTGGCCGCTCCTTGCAGCATGCCCAAAGTATACCAGGTGAAACTTCGGAATCCTTGCTCCAAGGGGCAGCCTGGTTTCACCATCTCCAGGACTAACCTGGTTTTTCTTCTAGCAGTCCAAGATATATTCAATATTCTTCTCTAGCACAACTCCTCAAAGGCATCAATTCTATTTCTATCATACTTAGTCATTGTCCAAATTTCTGATGCATAGCCAGTAATTGCAAAGACTATGGCCTGGATCAGGTGCACCATAGTCTCCAGACTGACATCATGGCTCTTCAGTATTCTGAAAAGGTCCCTGACAGCAGATTTTCCCAATGCAATTTGTCTTTTGATTTCCTGACTGCTGGTCCAAAGGGTGATTGTGGAACCAAACAAACTGAAACTGTTGAAAATATCAGTATCTTCACCATCTATCATGATGCTGCCAACTGGCGTAGTGGTGAGAATCTTTGATCAAAATGAGTTATACACAACCCAACTGACCTGCAATCAAGTGAGCAAGAAATACACATTATCTACCCTAAGGCTTTGTGGTTATGCTGCATTATTATTATTAACTGACATATCACCAAACATTAAAAAAAATGCAGGGGCAAAACATATCTTAAAGACTTAATTGCAGGGTTTAAAGAATTACGTGACTTCCTTCCCATTTTGATTTATTCAAGACCCCTAGTCACCTCAGTTTGACAAAACTCCTTCATAATAATGGCTTTCTTCATCTAAGTCAAATACACAACTATTATAATTATACTGAGCACTACAAAAATGTATGAGCTACTGTGAGACTATTAAACAACAGAACATCAAGTAAAATTACACAATGAGTCTCTTTCAGTTAAATCAGACTCTTTTATAAAATGATTTTTAGTGTTTACAATTGTTTTCTATTTCATATCCACACCATTAGGCTTAATAAATATTCATTTGCCAGATATTCATATGACATATATTTTTAATAATTATAAATTATGCTGTTTTAAACATACCTAAATTCTCTGCACAAATATCTGATTATTTTCTTGTCATGAATTCTAACAAATAAAAGTCCTGGGTTAATCAGTGTGAAAATTTTAAGGTTTTTTAATATGCATTAACTGCCTAGATTTAATTTGCTTTTGTAATTCAGAAATCAAGAGCCCTACAGGTAGAGTTAGCCCTAGATTTTAACTAAGCAAAGACTTTTCTGCCTAGAATTCACTTTCATGAAACCTCTCAGAATTTACACTTTAATTCCATTATATTTGGCAACCACTGTGCAAGGAATAGTGTGTAGTTACAAGTCTGGATACTGGAGCCAGAGTGCTTGGATTCAATATCTAGTCCTGGCATTTACTCTGTACAATCTCTCAGCCTGCTTGTGACTCACTGTCCACATCTGTAAAATGGGGATAAGAAAGCCTCTGGCACAGGTATAGATGAATATTGTAAGCATTAAGAAAGTCAATAAACTACTGTTATTGTTAGGTGCAACTGAATCATCTCTGAAATATAGTAACCCTTTACACAACAGGACAAAGCATTGCCGAATGCTGTGCCATCCTCACTATATCTGATGTGTTTGCACCTATTGTTGTCATCACTCAGTGAATCCATTATTTGAGGGTCTTCCTCTCTTCAACAGACTCTGTCTTTCTAAGCATTACGTTCCTCTCCACAGTCTGGCCCCTTACTGATAATATGCCCCAAGGATATGAGGTAAAGCCCGAGCATCCTTGCTTCCAAGGAGCATTCTGGCTCTACTTCTTCCAGGCCAGATTCACTTATTCCTTTGGAAGTCCACAGTCTATTCACAACTCTATACCAATTCAAAGGCATCAATTCTTCTTTGTCGTCTTTACTCATTCTCAAACTTTTACATGTCTATGAAACAACTGAAAATGTGATGACATGGATCAGGAAGACCTTTGTCTTTTTTTTTTAAAAAATAACATTTTTATTTTAATTGTTATTTTAATGAACATTTACCAAGAAGTTAGATTTTCATTCATTCATGGTTGCACATTTTACCCCCTTGCTCTCCCTTCCTCTTTTTCCAGTTTACTCTTTTTAAAAAAAATACTTATTCATAGTTGCACAATAACATACCTCTCCCACTCCGCCCCTGAGTCCTCTTTACAAAGATATATCGTACTCTGGGCTGCTGTTACATCATGCTGTCATATCTCAAGTCACAAATGGACAAATACTGCATAGCACCACTGTTATAAAGCAAGTCTCACATGGTGGGTTGGGAGAAGAATAGGATAACAGTGTATAAAGACCATTGCATTGGGACAGATGAAAGAAAGAACTGTATATAATGAATATATGATTAGGCATTATACATACGATCTTTGTCTTTAAGCTTGCATCCTTACTGTTTAGCATTTTAAAGAGCAGATTTTGGCAAAAGATATGCCCAAGGCAATTCTTATTGTTTGGTTTTGGGTTGTTTTGTTATGTGTGTTTGTGTTTTTAAATTATATAGGTCTGCATACAAAATTCATATACATTGATTCTCATTCATATAGTATTTCACACATTCCTTCTTTCCCATTGTGTTCTCATTCACTGTGTTTTATAAAATCAATCATTGATCTATGCCCACCATTACCCATCTTTTCAGATCCCCAGTGAATCTTTCCTAATTCCTCCACCCTCTCCCTCAGTTCACCCAATTGTACAACCCTATAATTCCCCCCTTCCCTATCCTTAGCCTCCCTTCCCACTCTCCTTCCCTTTTTGAATTTTTATAAACATCTTACTAGCTATCTTTCTATTTTTATAATGATGGTTAGTGAAAAGAAAATCTACAGAGTGAGACATATAGAGTCTCAACATAAAAGTTTACAGAATTCAACAGGACCTCCAGAAGAAAAGGACTGATAACCAATTACAAAATGGGAAAAAGACTTTTCACAGAAGAAGACATTTGGATGGTCAACAGACACATGAAGAAATGTTCAAAATCACTGGCAATCGAATTAGCAAAGCACTTCTGAAAAACAAAAACGAAGTGGGAGGCATAGTACTCCCTGACCTCAAAACCCATTACGCAGCAGTAATAACCAAAACAACAAGGTACTGGTACAATGACAGGCACAGAGATCAATGGAACAGAATAGAGAACCAAAATATGGACCTGTCTACCTTGGTCAACTAATATTCAAAAAGGTAATAAAACCTATCAAATGGGGAAATGACAACCTCTTCAACAAATGGTACTGGCAAAACTGGACTGTTGCCTGCAGAGAGCTGAAACAAGATTCACATCTCACACCATACACAAAAATCAACTCAAGGTGTATCAGAGACCTGGGTGTAAAGCCCAAGAGAAAAATCAAGATCAAGCTTAGATGGTCTAGTCTATGGTATAGAGAGACTGCCAAATCCAGCCAAATGCACAATCTGGAGAGAATAAAATTGATGAATGAGACCTCCTGAAGTTTACATTTTTATATGTACACATCAAAAAACATTTTCCAATAGAGTGAAAGAAAACCTACTGACTGGGGGGAAAAATTGGCAATACCATTTCAGACAAGGGTCTTATATCAAGTTTACAGAAGCCTACAGGGCCTCCACAAGATAAAGACTGATAACACAATTATAAAATGAGCAAAAGTTACTGAAAAAAATTTTACAGAGGAAGATATTCAGATGTCCAGCAGACACAGAGAAATGCTCAAAATCACTAGCAATTATAGAGAGATGCAAATCAAAACCACAACGAGGTACCATCTCACTCCAGTTACAATAGCATAGTTAAACAGGAAAGCAAGTAATAAATTTTGGAGAGAATGTGGAGAGAAATCGGAACTCTTACACCCAAGTGTCCAACTACAAGCAAATGGATTGAGAAACTATGGTACATTCACACAATAGAATAAATATCTGTAATATGCAGGGCTATTGATCACATTAGGGTGTGAGCTGACGGGATTTGGTCTGGTATTTAAAAAGACTTTTAGGCCCTCGGGCCACAGATCTCTGAATTAAACAGGCTTGGAAGCAGGAGTGGTATCCACTTCCAGAAAAGCTTGCTTCCAGAAACTCTATGAACTTGGAGAAAAGATGAAAGTTTTGTGTTCAAGACTTTTGTTCATAGGGTCGCTATGGTTCATCTACAACTCTGTGGGACTTAACAACAACAACATTATGCAGGAGCAATGATTCTGAAAATTACTACGTAACTTGGGAGGGACTGGAGAGCATTATGTTCAGTGAACTAACTCAGTCCCATAAGGTAAAATACTGTGTAAAGCCATTATTATAGAAACATAAATATAATTATTAAAACATTTATGAGGATCCAAGGTGGTAAGGGGAGGATAGGTGAAGGATGAGGGTGGGTAGGGGGTACTCATAGGGTCACACAATTTGATGGTTAGAGGGAGAGATGGGTAAAGGAATAGGGAAAGATCTGATGTGAAAAACAATATATATGAGCTTTTTAAGTAAACCAGTATAAAATAAAATTTTATTTTTTCAAAAAAAATCACTAGCAATAAGAGACATGCAAATGAAAACCACAATGAGATACCATTTCACTGCAGTGGCAGTTTAACATGACAGCAAGCAATAATTGTTTGAGAAGGCTGTAGAGATATGGAGCAATCTCATACACTGTTGGTGGGATTGTAAAATGGAACAAACACTCTGGATGGCAGTTTGGCGTTTCTTCAAAAAGCTGAGCACAGAAACTCCATATGATCTAGTGGTTCTGCTACTAGGAATATAACCCAAGGAAAACAGAACTGAGGTTCAAATGGAGATTTCCACACTAATCACAGCAGCATTATTCACAATAGCAAGAATATGGAACCAGCCCAAATGTCCATCAAGAAATGACTGGATTGAGAAATGGTGGTACATTCATACAACAGAATACTATGCACACTCAGGAGCAACAATTAAAAAGACAAAATAAAAAACACACACTATAACATGAGAGAGGCTGAAGACCAGTAGGCTGAGTGAATGAACTCTGTCACAAACGGCAACACATCTTTTCATTTCTTGACTGTAGTTTCCATAGATGTTGACTGTGGGTCCAAGTAAAATGAAGTCCTTGAAAATTTAATCTTTTCTCCATTCATCATCATGTTATTTATTGGTGCATTTTTGAGGATTTTGTTTTATGTTAAGGTATAATTCATACTGAATGTGGTAGTTTTTTAGCTTCTTCAGTAAGTGCTTCAAGTCTTTTTCATTTCAGCACATAAGTCAAGAAATATAATTTCCTAAAAATAGTCACTGTTACATAGTAAGCTCTTAATGTTAGCTATTCTTCTTATTACAATAAACAAATAGACAGACCACAGATTCATCTTAAAGAGCTAAGAGTTTGGTGAAAAATTTTCAAAGTGATTGTTATGTGCTGTCAAGTCGACTACAACTCATAGAGCCCCTATGAACAGTAGCTCTGAACCCTGCCCCATCCTCAGTCAATCTCACCATCTCTGACAAAACTGTTCCCACTGCCATAGTCATCGTATCAATCCATCTCATCTAAAGTCTTCCTCTCCTGCACTGATTTTTCAAACTATTAATCAAGACTTTTACAAATTCTTTATTTAAGCAAAGCAGTAGAATACTGTCAAAGAAAAGATCCTTGGATTAAAACAAATTTAAGCAATGGAAAGTAGCTGACCTTTAAGTGACAGAATATATTAGATACGGACATTACATGGCAAAGCCAGCTTGACCTACTTTAACTTGGGGACAGAGTCTGTGATTCAATAATAGAATTCTTGCCCTCTGCATGGGATCCAGGCTGGATTCCAGGTCACTGTACTTCATATACAACCAGCACCAATCCATCAGCAGAGGCTTGCATGTTGCTATGAAGAAAAGTCTCGTGATCTGCTTTGAAAAATCAGTCAATGAAAACCCTGAAGGTTACAATGGTCTGACCTGCACCTGAACACCGGTGTTGCAGGAATAGACAGCATTTTGTTCTGTGGGGGTTTGTTTGGTTTTTACAGGCTTATTGTGAGTCAACAGACTTAATGGCAGCTAACAAACAACAAATATGACCAGAGGTAAAATAAAGTATGCTGGAAACGGTAAATGATGGTATAAGATCGGGCAAGGTACAGATCTGTTGTGCATAGATCATTATGAGTCCTAGTTGACACGATGACATGTAACAGCAATAACAACTTATATTTGCTGAAAACTTGCAGAAGCTATTTCTGAGGCTCTGGAATGAAGCAGCCTTGCTACAATGCCCAATGCATAGTGCCCAATGCAGAGAAGAACCTCCATCAATAAGGGAGTCAGGTTGAATATCAAAACCCAAATTCTTCATCGACTCCACAATTCTCCTAAATTGAACAAATTTATTAGCATAATACTGATAATCCAAAACCAAAACCAACCAAACAAAAAACACTCTCTGCTAACAAATCAAATTTATAGTGACCACACCTTGCATGATTTTAAAGCACACTGTGCTCTTGTTTTTGGTTTGGACAACTGCTTCTTGGTCTATGTACAGGTTTCCGATAAGTGTTGCAAGATTCCCATTCTTCTCAATATTAGCTGTAATTTCTTTTTATCCACACAGCCAAATGATTTTGTACAATCAAAGAAACACATGTAGACATCTTTGTTACTTTCTGCTTTCAGCCATGATCCACCTAATATTAGCAATGATAACCCTTATTTCAAGAGCTCTTCTGGATCCAGCTTTAATTTCTGGCATTTCCCTTTCAATGTATTGTTCTAGCAGTTTAATAATCTTCAGCAAGATTTTACTTGCATGCGATATTATGTTGATGTTGTTGATGTTGTTATTTGTTGTCTGTCAACTGTGACTCATAGCAACCCTATGTACAATATCTCTAAAGCCTGCCCTGATCTGAGCCAGTCTCACAGACTCTGACACACTAATCCCCATGTGCCCCAGTCATTATATCAATTGAACTCATCTAGGGTCTTCCTCTACTGCACTGTCCCTCCATACATCTGAACATGATGTCCTACTATGAGGATCAGTCCCTTCTGGCCATGTGCCTAACGTATGTAAGACAGAGCTTCAAAATCCTAGCTTTCAAGGAAAAACTTGGTTTCACCCTCTCCAAGTCAGACATATTTGTTTTCTTAGTGGTCCATGTTATGTTCAAAACTCTTCTCCAGAACTGCAAGTCAATGGTTTCAATAATTCTTCTATCCTCCTTAGTCATTATCCAGCTTTCTGATGCATAGTAATTAATTGCAAAGACCATGGACTAGATAAGACATTCCTTAGTCTCTAGACTGATATTGTGGCTTCTCAGTACTCTAGAAAGGTCCCTAACAGCAGATATACCTAGTGTAATTTGGTTTTTTATTTCCTGACTGCTGGTGTCAAAAGTGTTGATTGAAGAGCTGAGCAAACTGTAACTGTTAATAACATCAATCTTTTCTCCATCCATCATGGTGCTGCCAGTTGGCCCAGTGGTGAGAATATTTGTCTTCTTGATGTTGAGTTTCAATGCATATTGAAGACTACAGTCCTTAACCTTCTGTGGCAAGCACTTCAAGTTCTCCCCAGTTTCAGAAAGCAAGGTTGTGTCATCTGCATAACCTAGGTTGTTGATTAATCTTCCTCCAATCCTGATACCACATACTCCATCATAAAGCCCAGCCTCCCAAATTATTTGTTCTGCATATAGAATGAACTTTTGGAATCTTCTGTTCAG
>NW_006400150.1:942299-979349 GCF_000299155.1 Elephantulus edwardii
TGGATTGATTCGGTGACTGGGGTAATCGGGATGGGTGTATCAGAGGCGGTGCGGCTGGCGCAGGATAGAGCAGGGTTTAGGGCTGTTGTGCACAGGGTCACTATGAGTCGGAAACGACTCGACGGCACATAACAACAACAACACAACAACATATAGAATGAAAAGGTATGGAGACAGGATGAATATGAATGACCCAGGAAGTATTAAAAGAAGATGGGAGAAGTATACAGAGTCACTTTTCAAAAAGAATTGGTTGACACAGAAGAATTCCAAGAAACAACATATGACCAAGAAGCAGAGGTGATGAAAGAGAAAGTTCAGGCTGCTGTTTAGGAGTTGGCAAAAAATAAAGCCCCAGGAATTGATGGTATACCAAATGACATATTTCAACAAAGAGATGCTGCCTTTGATGTGTTCACCAGGTTTTGCCAAGAAATCTGGAGGACAACTACCTGGCCAACTGACTTGAAGAGATCCATATCTGTTCCCATTAAAAGAAAAAAAAAGGTGACCTGATATCACTCATAACACACACAAATCCTGGTCAAGATTATCCAGAAATGACAGGAACAGTACATTGGCAGAGAACTATCAGAAATAAAAGCTGGGTTTTGAAGAGGTCATGTCACTAGAGACGTTATCACCAATGTCAGATGGATCTTTGCAGAAAGAGTACCAGAGGGATATCTGTGCTTCATTGACTATGCAAAGACATTTGACTATGTGGATCACAACAAATTATGGTTAACCTTAAGGGGAATGGAAATCCCAGAACACTTGATTGTGCTCATGAGAAACCTATATTTGGACCAGGAAGCAGTCCTCAGAACAGAGCAGAGAAAAACTATCTGGTTCAATATCAGGAAGGGAGTACATCAAGGATGCATCCCATCTCCATAGTATAATTATATTGTTTGATAATTTCCCCACACTATAGTCGATCACTTCTTTGGGGAATGGGAACAAATATGGATCTCTTCCAGTCAGTGAGACAGGTAGCTGTCTTCCATGTTTATTGACAGAGACTGGTGAGCACATCCTTGGTTGCAACAGTTGCTTGAAACACCTCAAATGGTATTTCATGAATTCTGAGAACAAGCTTGGAAGCAGGGATGGCATCCACTTCCGAAATAGCTTGCCTCCAGAAACCTATGAGCCTAGAGAAAGGATGAAAATTATCCAAGTATTCAGGTCTTCTGTTCATAGGGTTGCTATGAGTCGCCTATGACTTGATGGTAATTAACAACAATAACAACAATGCCTTTAGTGCAACTGAGACTTTCTTCAATACTTTTGGTCCTTAATAATATGCTACTTCCTGAAATTGTTCAGTATCAATTATTTTTAATAATTATTCCTTCCACCTTTTTTTGATGCTTCCTGAATATTTCAAGATTTTGCCCATAAAATCCTTCACTATGGAACTCAAAGCTTGAATGTATTCTTCATTTACTTCAGCTGGAGAAATGCTGTGCAAGTTCTTTTCTTGGAGTTTTGTAAACCTAGCTTCTTGAACGTTTCATTTTAACACTATGACTTCTCATTTTGTTTTTTGAAAGCTTCTGTTCAGCTTTCTTACCTCCAAATTCTTTCCCCTTGTTTTAGCTTCTTTGTACTAACCTTCTGCTTTCTTCAGGGATGATGTCCCTGACGCCATTCCAAAACTCAGTTGGTCTCCAGTCATGAGTGTTCAATCCTTCAAATCTATTCTTAAGATGGTTTTTAAATTTAGTGCCTTCCAACCTGAGGGGCTGATCTTCTGGCACTATATCCAACAATGTTCTTCTATTATCCATAGGGCTTTCAAAGGCTTATAATTTCAGAAGTGGGGGGCCAGTTCTGTTTCCTAATCTGCTTTAGTGGGGAAACTCTGATGAATACTTTTTACCATGGCTGGCCCTGTTGATATCAGCAGCATAACTTTTAGTGTCATAATGACATTCAAGCCAAAACAGTACAGTAAACTGACAGATGAGTAAGGGAACAAAGCTTCAATCACTTAAAATATTTTTTAGTAAGATAAATTATTAGTAGGTAAAGGTATTTGTGTGGATCATAACAAGTTGTGGCTGACACTGAGAAGAATGGGAATCCTAGAGCACTTAATGGTGCTCATGCAGAACCTACACCTGGATCAGGAGGCTGCTGTGCCATCAGAGCAGGGGACCAACACACGGTTTACAATTGAAAAGGGAGTGCATCAGAGTTGTAGTCTTTCTCCACATCTATTCAATCTGTATGCTGAGTAAATTATCCAAGAAGCTGGACTCTATGAAGAGAAGTGCGGCATCAGGATTAGATGGAGATTCATCAATAACCTGCATTATGCAGATGACAGAACCTTGCTTGCTGAACGTGAGGATGACTTGAGGCACTTGTTTCAGAAGATCCAAGAATGCAGCCTTGAGTATAGATTGCATCTCAATGTCAGGAAAACAAAGATTCTTACCATGGGACAATGGACCAATAGACAGCATCATGATGGATGGAGAAGAGACTGAAACTGTCAACAGCTTCATCTTGCTTGGATCCACAAATAACACCCTTCGTATCAGCAGTCAGGAGATAAGGAGATGCAATGCACTGGGAAAATCTGCAGTCAGGGACCTTTCCAAATTATTGAGGAGTAATGATGGTCAGTTTGAGGATTAAGGTGAATTTCATTTAGGCCATGGTCTTTCTGATTATTTGCTATGCATCTGAGAGCTGGACAATGAATAAGGATGACAGGAAAAGAAATGATGCCTTTGAAGTGTGATGTTGGAGAAAAGCACTGAACATCTCATGGATGCCTAAGAGAACAAACAGATATGTCTTAGAAATGGTGCAGTTGGAGTGCTCTTTGGAGGTTAAGAATGATGAGGCTTTGCCTCACATACTTTGAGCATATTACTACAAGGTGCTATTCCTTGGAGAAGGATATGATGCTGGGAAGAATGGAGGGTCAGTGAAGGAGAGGAAGACTTTCAAACAGGTGGACTGACATAGTGACTGCTGCAATGGACTCTTGGGTGCCAGGAAGTGTGTGGATGGTGCTAGAGAGAACACGGTTCAGATCTTTGGTTTATAGGGTCACTGTGAGTTGCACTCAACTCAATGACACCTAACAACAACAAAGCTAAATTATATAAAAATATAATTGTTATTTGTGAAGATAATGAAATAGGTATCAGGTCAAGTTTCCCCCAAGACTAATATACAAAAGAAAAATTCCTATTTTAGGTCCCATACTTGTATCAAGTATTATGTATATGCAATAATTGAAAACTTTAAGCTAATAAAAAATAGTGTGAATCATTGTTGCCTCTCCTATTGGCCAAAAATTGTTTAATCAGAGCCAGAAAACTATTAACCAACATTAAAAATAAAGAAATAAGCCTTGCAATACAACTTTTAAAATTTAACCTTTTCCCCACCAAGAGTGTGAATAAATCATCTCTAAATATGTCCCTTAGAAAGCAAATAGTCTATGTCACTAAGAGGAAGCAAAGAAAAACAACCAATCATCCAAAAAGCATCAGTAAAATTAAGTTGTGAATGTTTACTTTAAACTTTGTGAAGTGTAGCAGATATTTTATGATATACCCTTTAGTCTGAGATCAGTGTTACAGTTCTAGCTGTAGTCAAGAAATCAAAACTCTTGTTGCATTGGGGAAATAGCAAGGATGCCACTCTAAAGATTAAGATGTACCTAATCCAAGCCACAATATTTTCCATTGTTACATGTGCATAGAAAATGTGAACAACAAATAAGGGAAACTGAAGAATTAATGCTTTTAAAGTGTGGGATGATGGAAAACTACTAAATACCCCATAGACTGTCAAAAGAACAAACAAGTCTGTATTGGAAGATGCACAATTAGAGTGGCTCCTGGATACAAAAATGGTAAAACTACATCTCATATACTTTGAGCATGTTATAATAAGAGGTCATTTCTTAAAGACATACATTATGCTAGGGAAAATAGAGCATTAGTGAAAGAAAGATTTTCAAGAAGATGGACTGAAACAATAGATTTGGACATGGTAGATATTGTGAGAATGGCACAGCATAGGGAATGCTTTTGATCCGTTGTTCAACTGTTTCATAAATCAAAGTTAACTTGATCACACTGAAGAATGAGCAATGTGCCATACATACTCAGTTGTTACAGATGCAATGAATCATGGGACACAAGTATTTCATGTTCCATAAATTTCATCTCCAAAAAGAAAAATCCCTTGTTTTCTATCCAAATGTGCATAGAATTTCTTTTCCTGACTATTTATGGATTGACTAGCAAAACATTATCTTATGTAGGGGAAATTCTGCTTTGACATTATGAAAAAATAAATTTTCTTTAAACAATTTGTATATAGAGACATAAATGAAATATTAAGAATTTAACTCACTAGAATTAAAAAATAATTTTAGTTACATTAACTTTCCAACGGTGGATTATATTTTTTAAAAGAAAAAAACAACCATGCTTTGATGGAATTTTACTTCGGTATTTTTCAAAACAGCAGAAATAGTTTGGATGTCTTATTATGTTTTTAAAAAAGAAAATTTAATTCAACTGAGAAGACATAGTTTAAAGATAAGCCAAACATACAAATAGACACTTCACATTGCAGAGATATGCATGCTATGAGAAGATATTTCACATTTATTTAATCATCAGAGAACTACAAATTGAAAACACAAGGTATACTGCTAAAAGGCTATTCAAATGAGTAAAATCTTGTATGTTGGTAAGAATGTATAGCAAATGGATCCCTCATCTAATCCTGGTGAGAATGAAAAAAGGTGAATGGATCTTGGAAAATAGCACAGCAATCTCTTACAAAGTTAAACATACACTATTGATACATGCAACAACAAAAAAATCAGGCACAGTAAGAGTATGGACTGTCTAGCTCCATTTATGAAGACAAATTTAATCCACCATGACTGAAGGCAGAGTCATAGTTGTCTGAACCCAAAACGAGGATATGAGAAAGGATGGAAAGTGATGACTGGGAACCACCTGAGAAAGCTTTTTATATCCTGACAATAACGATCATTACACTGGTAAACATATTTGTCAAAACACATGCAAAAGAAGCAGATAGAGAATGAAGGTGATGGTGTCTGACTTCTGCCCACTTCATAAAGGGGACCTTTCCCCATCAATAATATCAATAGCAGCAAACAGACAGCTGCTAGGTCAGACATGCCACCCATCATGTTCCTGCACTTATCTCTACCAATCACATGGGTTCAATATTTGTTGTTTACTCACACTTTGCTAACAGTTGAGGTTAGCAAAGTTGAGGTTAAGAGTGAGGTTTATGAGGGGGAAAAAGTTAGGAAGTGGGTGAGGCAAGGAATATCTCACAATGAAAGCCCATTGTTAGTCTAACTGTTTCAAACAAGATTAACAGCAAAACACAATTCTTTAAGTAGACCTGGTTTCTGTTCAGCAGTCAAATCCAAATGTTCCAATAAAGTTTGCCTTGGAGCAGTTATAAGTCAACTACTCCTTCAATCATCCAGCAAAAGCAACAAAACCTTTAACTGTGGCCTTTACCTCAGGGCTCCTCTGGTTACACCTTGTCACAGCTTCTCCACAGGAAAGCTGCAATCTCTCCATCACCATCACCAGGGTCTCACTTTCACCAGAGTCTTGCTATAGCCTACCTCAAGTCTTGCTGCCCAGTGTGGGAAGCACTCTCTCTTATCCTAGTGTCACAGCTGCTGATGATCTACAAAACTATGTAATGGCTAGAAAAGCCAACTTTTAGGCTAATACTGCAAAAGATGACAATATTTTCTTAAAATAGGTTTATTTCACTGTATGCAAATTATATTTGAGTAAAATTTAGATTTAAAAAGACACATAATTAACTGTATTCTGGATTGGAGGAGACTGTACCAACCAGTCTGTGGATAAGGTCCCTGGGAGGAGCAAATGTTTAAGTATGACCAGGAGCCAAAAGGGAAGCAATAAAATAACCTATTTAAAACAAAAACAAAAACAAAAAAACCCAAAACAAACAAACAAACAAAAAAAACAAAACCAAAACACAAAAATCCAAACCTTAGAAGACAAAAGAAAGAGAAGGAGAAAACAAAGGAGAAGTTGAAAACCCTAGGTAGAAGTTGGATCCTGCACAAATGGAGTTTCCATGAGTCAGACTGACTCAATGGCAAAACAACAACAACAACAACAAAAAAAAACACCAAAAAAACCCAACACACCAAGCCCACACAGACTGGCAAATCCATTCCGAGGCAGGCTCATTTTAACACAAGGAACTCCACAGCCATCCCCAGGCCTTAAAAAAAGAAACAGTCCCTCCTCTTGCAGGAAGTCACTCACCTGTCAGAGCTCCTCCCAGGCTCCCTCGTCTTAGCTGTCTTCCATCCTCATTGAGTGGCCTTTTAAACTTTAGTGACTTCCCAGGACCTGAAGCCACATCTGGGTTGCTGCATTTTCTAAAAGGCATGGGCGGTGGGGATAATATGTGATCCAGCTGCAGAGAGAAGAGTAGAGACATTACTTGCTGAGGAAATTTTTTCTTCACAACCCAGAACAAAATCTCAGTCAATCACTCTGCCTTCCTTTTTTCTAAATCTCTCTCCCTTAACCATGATTTTAACTTTGCTGTTGTTGTTCTGTTATGTGCTGTCCATCTAGCTGGAACCAACTCATAGCTGATTCTCCTGCAGGTTTTCAGAGGCAGTAATCTTGACAGGAGATTACCCGTCTTTCTCTCATGGAGCAACTAGTGGATATGAACAGCATGCCTCTAGGGACTGCAGGGCAACTTCTTACCACTAGGCTACCAGAACGTCTTCCATTGTGGAGTCTTCCATATGGCTTGCTACAAAATCTCAACAACAGAGTTTGTCAGGTTGCTGTTCATGACACGCTGGTGGGTCATGCAATCAAACTGGCAGATGGTGTCTGGTATTTTGGAATACAAGAGAACAGAAATGATCCGAATTCACTGATGGAAGGGAAGATATTGGTTTTTGAATGATTTTATCCTTTTATACATCTTACATGTATCTGGGGTCATTTTGTAAAATATATGTCTTTCTCTGGACCGCAGTTCAAATATTTTTAAGCATACAGCTTATAAAAAAAGCAATTGATCACTTCTTTAGTTCTTCACAAAGGAAAATTCACAAGCTTTTGGTGCTCATAAATGTAACTTGGGGAAGGAAATTTCTAAGCACCACAGACCTTAATGGAAATCAATACATCACTACATCACTATATGGCTTTTTAAAAGAAAACCTGTCACAAGAATCAGAGGAACCAAAGCCACTTCAAGAGACAGCATTTGACAAAAGAATCCCTTGTGCCACAATACTTATTTCTTCCAGATCTGCCTTTCTTTTATAAGATAACCTTTCACATCAGAACAGGGTCATACTTATTAAAACACTCAGGCTTCAAATGAGTTTACATGTATGTACATCTGTGTCTAGATAATGCTTAAGGACAAAAATATTCAGGTGCATGCACATTTATCCAGATAGTTATTAAAAACTGAAAAGAAATACAAAACTATTCAGAAACCCATGAAAATTCCAGCTGCTACAGATAAGAATCAAATTTGTAGAAACTTAAAATGGTTTGGGTCTAACTGCTCAAAGTCAATTTTAAGAATGGTCCACTAAGATTTGTTTTCTTTTTTGTGGTAAAGATATAGTCTATATATAAATATTTTTTTTCACTCACAGTCAGACTAGCAGAAGAAATTAGAAAGTTTGGGATTATACACACTGTAGCATACTGGAAACCTTTGTCCAAAATGAAATTTGACCCTCCCTCATAGAAGCTCCTCTCAAGCTAGTGGAAACAGAACAGAAATCAACTCTATACATTAACAATGCGGAACAGCTGGAATGCAGGCACTTGTCAATAAGTGCCATCTCAAATTCATTGCCAGTCAGTACCTATTATATTTCAGGGAGAGGTCCTTGAAGAAATAACAGTTCCTGCACCCCAGGATCTAGCCAGATCAGCAGGGAAAACATTTCTGATTGCAGTTTAAAAGAAACAGCCCTTTCAAACAAAAAGTCATGTTTATTGAAGGAAAAAAAATTGTGATGCTGTTCATTACTATAATGAATGTCTATTTAGGAAGATCTCCTAAGGAATCTGTCAAGTCTTGAATATTTTTTACTTAAATCTATGGACAATAAATTGGAAGAGAAACCTGGACAGTTAGTTATACATTGTTGTTGTTGATGATGATAGCTGTGGAGTCTAGCACGACTCATAGGGACCCTATGAACCAAAGATCTGAAGCCTTTCTACAGCTATCATCGTTTCTCAGAGTAAATGGTAAGTTGAAATCAGTAGCCCAAGTGAATGAGGTTATATAAGCCATGGAGTCTTTTTGCCTGTGTCTTGATTCTACTGTACATCCATAGTCCATTTTCTTGCCAATAGATACTTTTTTTAATTTTGGAAAATTTCAGAAGGAAATTAGGAACAATAGAAAAGTAATACTACAAAACAGTGCAACAAAATGCCACATTCCCTTCACTAATTGAACTCAATCTTTTGCCATACTTTCTTATTACTCTCTTTCTGTTGGCATGCTCACTCACATGCACATTCTCGCACTCTCTCCTCTCTCTCCTGCCTCTCTCTTTCTCTCTCTCTCTCTCTCTCACACACACACACACACACACAGTGAAAGTCAAGTTGCAGACATTCAACATCTTGACCTCTGAATACTTAAGTACACACCATCTAAGATCAAAGACATTCTCTAAAATCCTATCTTTCAGACTGTATATCCTTATCAAGTGTCTCAAATCCTTTGTAAGCAACGTAAAACATGTATATTAGCATAAGTACAAAATAACTTATCAAGTAGGCTCAGTATTAAAATGGGTTCCTTTGCAGTAAAATAAAGTCTTGCAGCCACAAGGTGGCAATGTGCTATAGACATTCAACAAAACATTCTTTCATAGCTCTTAGCCTTTGTAAACGAAATGAGAATGGGTGACCTCCCTCAGCAAAATCAGGCAAGATAGGGTCCATTCTACTTATAGTTTCTCTTAATTACTCATGACAACTGCATAAAACACAAATATTTATTGTTTAAGGTTCATCAGTTGTTGTCGTTTCTTTTCACCTGAAGTTAAATGTTTCAGTTTGCAGAATTGAAATTAATTACTGTGGGGAAGATTGTTATATTACAGATTAACAGAGGGTGGAAAATGAAATAGAGGGAAGAAAATAATTCCTAAATAGAAATTAGATGGTTTCTTTACATATTTCTAACAAAGTCATAAAAGACATGAGACAAATGGGGGGTGGGGGGAGAGAAGGAAATCCACAAGAAAATATTGCCAAAAAAAGAAAATATATTTCACCACTTATCTACAGCCACAAGCTATTAGTTCACAAGCCAAGGTTTTTAATCAGAATCACAGTCTCATGAGGTGAACGTTATTTCAAATCTGGAAAAATTGAGGCAGTGAGCTGTAAAGGCTGAAAATGTTTCAAACACAATATAAGTAGAAAAACCTATAAACATAGGGCAATGTAGCTGGATCCCATTTCCTTCTTCACATCAAACCATGCTCCCAATAGGGCTCTCTCTAAATAGACCATTTTTCCAAATTTGCTATGTTGTCATTGGCTCCACTATTCTTTCCACAATCAGTCAAAGCTTCTCAAAATGGTCCACTGCAGCTCTGTGATTTCTTTTTCATTTTTTGTCCAGATTCAAACACTCATGATCCTTTTAAAGACAGTTCATCACACCCTAGAGCTTATAGTAGACATCAAACCTGCCACTTAGGGTATTGCCCTTTAAGTGATTTTTATTTAATAGTTTCTAACTTTTTAAACTCCCAAAGTCTTCCTTCCAAAAGGAGTTCAGAATAGAACACAAGAGGAAGAACTTACTCACTCTGAAATAGAACCAGCTCATAGCTCACCCTCTATCAGGTTTCTAGAGGCAGTAAATTGCATAGGAAGAGAGTGCCTATCTTTTGCCCACGGAGCAAGTGATTAATTCAAACCTCCTGCTTTTTGGTTGGCAGTTGTTTCTGAAGAGATTACAGCCATGGAAAAACCCTATAAAGCAGTTCCTACTCCTTCTTTACAGGAGCTCTGGTGGCCTAGTGGCAAAAAGCTGTGCTGCAATAACAAATACACATATTTTGAGGCAACCAGCTCCTCCGTGGAAGGAGGATGGGCAATGTCCTTCCATGCAATTAACTACCTCTGTAAACCTACCTGAGGGTCAGCTATGAGTTGGTTCCAACGAATCACAGTCAACTTGAAGTCAAGTTGCTGGGTTTCTTTGTCTTATCCCATGTAATACCATTTATCTCTTTATTTCTGAAAAGGCATGTTGCAACTTTTAATCACGTTGAGACAATTTTCCTACCCTCCTCCCCAAATACTTCATTCCCATGCACAAAAGTTATGAAATTTATTGTAAGGGTCCATTCTGTTGTTCATAGGGTTGCTATGAGTTATAGTCATCTTGAGGGCAGACCAGACACCTTCCCAACCAGGACCTTTCCAATGATCTAATCCTCCTCCTAAAACCTACTGCAGATTCTAGGAGGTGTGTTCTTTCAACCTTCCAAGTCATTAATCATTTGACACTTTTTCAAAGAGGCCTCCTCTAACAGACCTATGGAAATACAACACATTCACAACTTTATTCTTTTTTCTTATTTGTCCTTGCAGAAAATACATCACCACATGACATATTAGATATTTTGTAAGTGTTTATTGATCTCCTTCTGTACTAGAATCTAAATTATGTCGTAGTCTACTTTACTACATGCAGCCCCCAAAACAGTGCCTACATAAAAGAAAACCTATAAAATTCATTGAAAGAATAAGTGGTAAATGTCTAGTATTTCATTCAGGAGCTCTGGTGGCACAGTGACTAAGAGTTTGACTGCAAACTGAATAGCTCAAAGTTCAAACCCTCAAGATGTTCTAAGGGAAAAAGATATGACAGTCTGTCCTTACACACACTATGCTGCAGTTCAATTCTGTTTTACAGGGTCACCAGAAGTCAGAACTGTTTCAAAGGCAATAGTTTGGGATTGCCTTTCCAGTTTGGTATTTAACTAAAATTACAACAGGGGGGAAAAAGAGAACATAAACAATAAAGAGGTTTTATTGTTAGAATAAAATTATATTAAAGGTTAATTAAAATGTTTAAATATGACACTTAGTCCTGAGCATTTTTACAAAATTGAACACTTTACACATGGAGGAACTTTTTAGACTACAGCAAATAGCATCTTTTTGAAGAGATTTTTCAATATTCTGAACAAATATGCTACTTCTTAAATAGATTGTAATAGGGGCTACATCTAAAGGTGATTCTAAATAATGAATTATTCAACCTAGCAAATTCATTGGTCTCCTATCAATTCAAGCCTTTCTTCATCCTCAATCCTCTTTTTTTACCATTCTTTATTCATTCTCAGGATATGTCACATGCATTTTAAAGACACATTTAGAATGCATGTGCCTTTGGGCCAGAGTTCATCAGTTCAAAGTGATCACCAATGGCATCTGCATACATAGTAGGAAGCTCACTATAGTCTTTTTTCATGCCAGAAAGGAGGGTAGGGCATGAGAGAGAGAATAATTGACTAATATTATAAGGTTAAGAAGTCAGTGCTCAGTTATTTGATTTCTTAATATCAACTATTCTTAAAAAACACAGATATAAAATATAACTACTACTGTTATTGTGTACCATCGAGTAGAAAGTGATCCATAGCTGACGCTCTCGTGGGTTTTCCAAAGCAGTTAATTGCATGGAGATTGCCCATCATGGAGCAGCTGGCGGACTCACCAACTATTTCATTATTTGACATTTAGCATTTATACTAGTTGTAAAAAAATAAATTCTACCATATGCATTAATAATGGAATTAATTCATACATAATTAAGGAGAAGTGCAAGGGAAGAATGCGATAGTTAAGGCAATTTGGTTTTGCTATTTCGTTTTTAATTTTATACTGACTTCCATACAAAGTTCATATACATTGTTTTTCACACTGGATCTTTCGGAGAGTTAACATTATATGTAACTTGGTTAGGCCATGATACTCAGTGCTTTGGCAGCTGTGCAATGCTGCACTACAGCTCTTAGGTAATAATGCAGTCACCTTCTATTGTGACTTGCTTTGGTAATCCTCCATATCCCCATATGTTAGGAAATGGTGGGGACGAGGAGACCTCTGGCCGGGGCAGATTGCCTAACTCTGGATAAGTGCGAGCCTATCTGACCCATCAGCCTTTAATATGAGATAGAGAAAGCTCTCCTGTGTTTGGCTATGTTGACTTGAGAAAACACGCCACCTGAGAAGATAGCTGTTGCATCTATTGAGCTGGGAGTGTTCTGCACTGGGCTGAGGTTCTTCTGTCCAATATGCATACTCCATATCTACAAATTCACCCCCTCCTGTAAGTTGAGTCAGCCCTCTGAAGCACTCTCTGAGTGGTGTGTCTCTGTTATGCTTATCCCGTCAGGGTGTCGCTGTTTCCCACTGGCAAATGGTTAGCAACACACATATTCCTGTCTTTGCATAACAGCCTAATCTTCAGAATTTAACCATGTCAATAAATGAGTAAAATAAATGTTGTTGTTATATGCCTTTGAGTCACTTGCAACTTATAGCAACCCTATGTACAAGAGCTCTGAATCCTACTCTACCGTGAGCCAAACTCCCTGTCTCTGACTCACCTACCCCCATTACTCTAGCAACCGAGTCAATTCAATTTATCCAGGGTCTTCATTTCCTGTGCTGTCCCTCCATCCTTCCAAGCATGTAGGTGCATAATTATAAAACTTTATTTGCTTTGTTCATGCACCAAACTAACTTTTGTTATCCCTCCAAAAAAATAAAACTGTTAACCTGAATGGCTTAACTGGATTTAAACCTGGATGTTATTTCTTTTACAAGGAAGTCTATAATCTATTTTTTAATTTTCTAAAAATCCAACACAATTTCACTGTCACAGAATAATTTCTGATACCTGGTGGCCATTCACAGGGTTTACAATTCTATAAACCTTCAAGGACGGAGACTGCCATTTTTCTCCCTTAGAACAGCTAACCTGGTGGCCTACTAATAAGAAGCTGTGCTACAATCTCAAAGGCACACAGTTCAAATCTACCTGTTGCTCTACGGGGGGAAGATGGGAAATCTCTCCTAAGTACAATATAACAGAATTTTAAAGAGTGAGTATTTTTCAGACACCCAACATTTAACTCTGGTGACTAAGTGGTAAGGGGTTGCATGGCCAACCTAAAGGTATGTGGTTCATATCCACCAACTACTGAATAAGAAAGATGGACAGTCTCCTCCAGTGTGATTTGATTTACTGCCTCTGAAAACTCGCTGCAGAGCCAGCTATGAATTGATTCTGACTCCAGTGAAAAGAAACAACCAGACAAACTCCAGTACTTACTGTATATGCTATCTAGATCAAGATCTTTAACTAATTCTGTTCAATTTCCTAAACTGCAAAATATTGTTGCTGTTGTTAGGCACCATCAAGTTGAGTACAACCAACAGGAACCCTATGAATAACAGATCTAATAAGTCTTGTCCTATCCTGTGCCATTGTCATACTTTCTGATATACTAGAGTTCACGTGGCAGCCACCATGTCAGTCTACTTAGTTGAGGGTCTTCTTCTCGTTCACTGAACTTCTGCCTTTCTGAGCATCATGCACCTTGTCCAAGGAATAGCTCCTTCTTACAACTTGTCTGATATGAGGCCAAGTTTTAACATCTTTGCTTCCAAAGAGCACTCTGGCTGCACTATCTCCAAAATTTGTTCTTTTGGCAGACCATGGGATATTCACAACTCTTCTCCAAGACCACAGCTCAAAGGCATCAATTCTTCTTTTGTTATCCTTATTCACTGGCCAGCTCTCAGATATGCATAGCCAATAATAAGAAAGGCCATGCCCTGAATCAGATACATCTAAGTACTCAAACTGACATTATTATCCTCAAAAGTCTCAGGAAATCCCTAACTTCAGACTTTCAATCAAAGTGCAATACATCTCCTGATTTCCTGACTGCTGGTTAGTTGTGAATACAAAAATGAACTTGTCGACAGTTTCAATCTCCCCTCCATCTATCATGATGTTACCTATTGGTCCATTGTTTTCTTGAGTTTGAGGCACAATTCATTTAGAAGGCTGTATTCTTAGATTTTCTGCATCAAGTTCTTCAAGTCTTCCTCACTTTCAGCAAGCTAGGTTGTGCCATCTACATAACACAGGTTAATTGTGAATCTCTCTCCAATCTT
This sequence comes from Elephantulus edwardii, assembly GCF_000299155.1. Taxonomy (NCBI): domain Eukaryota; kingdom Metazoa; phylum Chordata; class Mammalia; order Macroscelidea; family Macroscelididae; genus Elephantulus; species Elephantulus edwardii. The sequence continues at coordinate 956,606 of NW_006400150.1, forward strand.
GATTTCACCTTCATCTTCACAGAGTCCAGCTTCTTGAACAATTTGCTCAGCATATGTATGAAGAGAAAATACAACCCTGACACACTCTCCACTTAATTTAAACCATGTAGTGTTACTTTGCTCTGTTTGTACAACAGCTTCTAGGTCCAGATATAGTTTTCACATGAGCACAATTAAGTGCTCTGGGACTCCTATTCTTCTCAATGTCAGCCACAACTTATTACAATTCACACAGTCAAATGCTTTTGCATAGTCAACAAAGCACAAATGGACATTCCTCTGATATTCTTTCCTTGTAGCCAGGATCCATTTGACATCAGCAAAGATGTTCCTGGTGCAATGTCCCCTTTTAAATCTTACTTGAACTGCTGGCAGTTTCCTATCTATGTACTGTTCCAGACATTTTTTTAATGATCTTCAGCAGTACCTTGCTTGCATGTGCTATTAACGATAGTTTAATAGTTTCCACATTCTAGTGGATCACCTTTATTGGGAATGGGAACAAATACAGGCTTCTTCCAATCCATTGGCAAGACAGCCGTCCTCCCAATTTCCTGGCATAGACTGGTGAGCCCATCCAGCCTGCATCTGTTAGCTGAAACAAGTCAATTTGCATCCCACTGATTCCCAGGGCCTTATTTTTGCCAATTATGTTCAGTGTAGCTGCCATGTCCTCCTTCATTACCAGTGGCTCTTGCTCATATGGTACTTCCCGAAACTTTCCTGTGTGAGCTCATTTTGGCTCACTGATTCTGTGTATTCCCTCCATCTTCTTTTGATGATTCCTGAGTTATTCAATATATAGCCCATAGTATCTTTCAATATTGTACAGAAATGCTTATATTTGTTTTTCAGTTCTCTCAGCTTGAAAAAAGCATAGTAAGTTCTTCCCATATTTACTCCAATTCCAGCTCTCTACCTATTCCATTGTAATACTCTGCTTTGTCTTCCTTCTCAAGCTGCCCTTTGAAATCTTCTGCTCAGCTTTTTATTTCAGCATTTTCCCCCTTTATTTTCTCAACACTTTAGTGCAATCTTCAGAATCTCTTGACACCAATTTCTGTTTATACTTTCTCCTCTGTCTCTATAATGACCTTTTGCTTTCTCCATTGAACTTATCCCTGATACCACCCCACAATTCATCTTGTCTTTGATCACTGATGTTCAGTGCTTCAAATCTAAAGATTTTGACATTCAGATGGATTAGATTTAAGATCATGCTTTGGTTTTGTGTGCTTGTTTCAATTTTCTTCGGCCTGAATTTGAACTTGCACATGAGTAATTGACGACATTATCCACAGTCTGCCCCTGGCCTACTTTGCCTGCTGATATTGAGCTTCTTCAATGATTTCTTCCACAGATGTAGTAAATCTGTTTCTATGAGGTGAGGTCCATGTGTAAAATCATTGTGTCTTTTAAAAAATATTTTGGAGGAGACAGATAATAAACACTGCATTGAAACAAAGAAAAGGACTGTTTAAAAGGAATATATGATTAGGCATTATTTGTATGACAAAGCTCGGAATGAGAGATGCATTGCAAAGTGGACTGGGGGACTTGCGGGGGTGGGGAGATCATGCAACGATGAATGAATATTCTTTTAGAAAAGTGAATGGGGGAGGTAGAGAAGAAAATGTGCAAGAATGAATGAATGAATGAATGAATGAAAGAAAATTTCAATTTTCTGTAAACTTTTATAAAATCACAATTTAAAAACACGGTATTTGAAATGAATAAATCATTGGAAATACAAAATTCAATCATTCTATTTCCACCCTAGTTTCTATCACCAAACCTTTATTTTCCAATTATGATTGCTTCTTCATTGTTTTCAATTTTGCATTCCATTCCCAATTATCATTAACACATTGCCGCAAATGAGGATATTAATATCAAGGGGGGAAAATATGTTTTTAAGCACGGTCATCAATTTAAAAGTGTGTGGCAACGTGTTAACACATCTTGATTGTATGTTCTGTCAGTTTTGGGACTGAAAGATTTGGTAAAAATTGTCAATTTCTTCTTCTTTGGCTCTAGACGTAGGAGCATATGTTTGAATAACAGTCATATTTACAGGTCTCCCTTGTATATGTATGGATCATATCCTATCACTCACAACATTGTATTTTAGGATAGAACTTGAAATTGACTCTTTGACTATGATTGCAACACAATTATTCTGTTTTCCATTTCCAGTATAGTATATCATGGGATTATCTGATTCTAAATGGCCAAAGATAGTACACCTCATCTAATTAATACCTAGCATGTTGATGTTCATGTGCTCCATTTTTCAGTTTCTAGTTTTCCAACACTCAAGCTACATATATTTTCATGTTCCAATTATTAAAGGATGTTTGCCGTTATATTCCCTCATTTTGACCGACTTCTAATCTGGGCTTCACGACTAATAATATAACTACCCTTGTTCTTCTGATTTTTCTGGGTTTTTCAGAGGCATGTTATTTAAGAAGTGGATGGCCAATCCTGCTTCTAGTCTGTGAATCTGGGACCTCTACTAAAACCTGTTAACTATGGGTAACTCCTCTGGCATCTGACAAACAGGTGGCATGTTGTTGTTGCTATGTGCCATCAAGTCACCTGCGACTCATAGCAACCCTATGTAAAACAGCCCTAAACCCTGCTCTATCCCTTGCAATCTTATTGTATCTGTCACACCTATTCCCATTACCCTCGTGACTGAATCAATCCATCTCATTGAGAGTCTTCCTCTCCTGCACTGTCCCTCCACCCTCTCAAGCATGACGTCCTTCTCCAAGGACTGATCCTATCTTGCAGCATGTCCAAAATATGTCAGATGAAGCTTCAGAGTCCTTGCCTCCAAGGAGCAGCCTGGCTTCACCCTCTCCAGGATGAACTTGTTTGTTCTCCTAGCAGTCCATGGTATATTCAATACTCTTCTCCAGGACCACAGCTCAAAGGAATCAACTCTCCTTCTATCATCCCTAGTCATTGTCCAGCTCTCTGATGCATAACAAATAAAAATGTAGACCATGGCCTGTATCAGGTACACCTTAGTCTCCAGACTGACATCACTGCTCTTCAGTACTTTGGAGAGGTCTCTGACAGCACTTTTCCAATGCAATTAGTCTTTCAATTTCCTGGCTGCTGGCACCAAGAGTGTTGATTGTAGAGCCAGGCAAACTGAAGCTGGTGGCATATCTTTCAGTACCAAAGCAACCTACAAGTTTTCTCAGTACTGCAAACTTACAGACAAGTGCTACCAAGTAGAAAACTGTTCTCCCCAAACACAACAAACTTCATAATTTAGTTTGTTCTTCCAATAGCAAATCAGTCTTCACACTAGGTCCTAAGACCATAGGCCTGAAGCCACAATCAACTTTTAATCACAAAATCCCACTCACTGGGTTCTAATTGGTTTAAATAAGAGGCAAAATATTAGTTACAGTCTTCGCAATTTCTAGTTTTCATCAGAAAGCCAGACAATAATTAAGGATGACAGAAGAATCATCTATGCCTTTGAGTTGTTGTGCTGGAGAAGAGTATAGAACATCAAGTATAAACCACCAAGAAAACAAAAAGGTCTGTATTGGAAAGGATGAAACCAAGTTTCTCCTTGGAGGCAAGGATTTTAAAGCTCTGTCTCACATATTTTGGGCAAGAGGGACCAGTTCTTAGAAAAGGACATCATGCTTGGAATGTTGGAGGAGTAGCACAGGTGAGGCAGGCCTAGATGAGATGAATTGATACAGTGGCTGAGGTAATGGGGTTGCTGTGAGTTGCATAGTCTTGTTATGTGTTGATGGTATATAATAACATTATCTGCTTCCTAAGAAGATTAAGAGTTTATTCATGAAAAGGAGTTAAAATGGTGCATAGTACATTGTAAATGCACTTTCATGAAATTTACACTTATAGCAACCTTGTAGGACAAAGTAAAATTATCCCTTAGGATTTCCAAGGCAGTAAATTTTTACTTTATCTTTTACTCATGGAACAGTTGGTGGGTTTGAACCTTTTGGTTAGCAGCTGAATACCTTCACAACAATGCCATTAGAATTCTTTAACATACTGAAAGTAAACAGTGTTCATGGTGGTTATTACTCCTGGCACCAACCTCATGTGCTGCATGCAGGACTATACGCCATAAGATGATCAAGGCTGTGACCCCTCAAGTAGGCTTTCAAGCCTCTATCAGCTCATCACCTTTCAGTTAGCAGCCAAGCTCACAATTTCTAGTCAACTACCCAGGTCAGAATCAACTCAGCAGCATTCAGTTGGTCTTTTTTGGCTTATTGTTACTACTATGACTACTACTACTACTACCACCTCCACCACCACCATTACCCACTCTGCATCTCTCACATTACAAAGAGTTTACAAAATAATTAAGCTTGCAGAGAAACTGGAACTCTTCTTCACTGTTGGTGGGTGTGTAAAATTGTGCAACCACCATGGAAGGCTGTATGGTGCTTTCTCAAAGTGTTGCAAATAGAGATACCATTTGACCCAGCAATTCCACTACTGGGAATACACCCTAAAGAAACCATAACTGTCACCCAAGTAGATATATGCACACCCATGTTTATTGCGGCTTTGTTCACAATAGCTAAGAGTTGGAAACAACCCATGTGCCCATTAACAAACAAATGGACATAGAAGCTGTGGTACATTCACACAATGGAATATTATGCTGCATTGAAAAAGCAAGGAACTATGAATCATTATACAAAATGGGTGACTCTGGAGAACATTATCCTGAATGAAATATTTCAGTCACAAAAAGACAAATATGGCATAATGCCACTGTTATAAAACAGGACTGACATGGGAGCTGGGGCGGGGGAACTAAGAAAAGAGGGGGCAAATAATCTACACAGCATTGAAACAGATGAGAGAACTGTATAAAAGGAATATATAATCAAGTATTATTGACATGACAAGAGTCCAGAATAAGAGCTGCACAATAAAGTGGTTTGATGGCTGAAGACTCTATAACAATGAAAGAACTTTATTCCCCAAGAAGAAAGCAGTCTGGGGGTGGGGGTTTAGGGAGGAAAATGTGCAACAATGATTGACTGGAAACCAAGTCTTTATAAACTTTCATTAAAATCTCAATTTAAAAAAAACAAAGACAGAAATGTAACTAATTACAACTTTAACATTTTCGAAGTTTTTTTGTTGGGTAGATTTGATGGCTAGCATGAAAGGTTGAATAAAAATGCTCTAAAACTATGTCTGGGGGTAGTGAGCATGGTCATGCTCCAGTACATCAGACTCTAGCAGTGATTACTCCTGTTACGGGACTTTTCTTTTTTTAGTTTTAGATGGATCTTGGCTGAAAGCAGGGAATACCAGAGGAATATCTGTGTTTCATTGACTATGCAAAGGTATTTGACTGTATGGACCACAACAAACTGTGGCTAACTTTGAGTAAAATGGGAATCCCAGAACACCTGATTGTGCTACACAAAACCTATAGTTGGACCAGGAGGCAGTCAACAGAACAGACAAGGAAACACTGCATGGTTCAAAACTGGGAACAGTCTGCCAGGGACGTGTCTTATCTCCATACCTTTTCAATCTATATGCAGAACAGATTATCCAGGAGGCTGGGCTCTATGAGGAGGAGTGTGGCATCAGGATTGGAGGTAGACTCCTCAACAATCTGTGTTATGCAGATGACACAACCCTGCTTGCTGAAGCTGAAGAGGACCTACAGTGCTTGCTGCAGAAGGTCAAGGACTGCAGCTTTCAATATGGATTGAAACTCAATATCAAGAAAACAAAGATCCTCACCACTGGGCTGATTGACATCATTGTGGTGGACTGTGAAGATTTCGAATTGTAAATAGCTTTACTTTTGTTGGCTCCACAGTCAACCTTCTGGCTCCAGCAGCCAAGAAATTAAAAGACATATTGCATTGGGAAAGTCTGCAGTCAGAGACCTCTCCAAAGTACTGAAGAGCAATGTCAGTCTGGAGACTAAGGTGTGTCTGATACAGGCCATGGTCTTTTACAGTCGCTTGCTTTACATCAGAGTTGAACAATGACTCGGGATGATAGGAGAAGTGATGCCTTTGAGCTGTGTGTTGGAGAAGAGTACTGAATATATGATGGACTACTAAGAGAATGAACAGGTTCATCCTGGAGAAGGTTAAAACAGGATTCATCTGACATACTTTGGACATGCTGCAAGGAGGGACCAATCCTTGGAGAGGGACGTCATGCTTTAGAAGGTAGAGGGAAAGCGCAAGAGAAAAAGACCCTCGATGAGATGGACTGAGTCAGCTACTGGGATAATGGGGGTAGGTGTGTCAAAGACAATAATTTTGGCACAGGATAGAGCAGAGTGGCTATGAGTCACAGGTGACTCGATGGAACAACAACTGTTATTTTAATGAAAGTTAACAGAAAAGTTAAGATTTTCATTCATTCATTATTGCATATTTTGCCCCTCTCCCTCCTCTCCTCCTCCAATTCACTTTAAAAAAATATAAATAAATATTCATTCATTGTTGCACAATTACCTTGCCCCAGTGCTCTCTGCAATGTACTTCTTATTCTGGGCTGTTGTTATACATATAATGCCTGATTATATATTCCTTTTAAACAGCTTTTTTTTGTCTGTCTCAATGCAATGTTTGTTTTGTACCCACTTTTATACTATTTTTCTCCCAATCCTCCACAACAGACATGCTTTATAAGAGTGGTGTTATGCAGTATTTTTCCTTTTGAGATAGAGATATTTCACTCAGTATCATGTCCTCCTGGGTCACCCATGTAGTGCAATGTTTTATGAGTTCATTGTTTTTCAATGTTGTATAGTATTCTTCTATATTCATTTTGGATGGGCATCTGGGTTGCTTACATCTCTTTGCAATTATAAATCATGCAGCAATAAATATGGATGTGCATATATCTATTTAGATGGTGGTTATGGCTTCTTTATGATATATTCTCAGTAGTGGAATTGCTGGATGAAATAGTATTTCTATTTCCAACTTTTTGAGAAAGCACTAAACTGCCTTCCACAGTGGTTGCACCAGTTTACACTCCCACCAGCAGTGACTAAGGGTTCCAATCAATCTCTCCATAACCTCACCAGCATTTATTGTTTGCAACTTTGCTATTGTTGCTGGGGTGAGATGATATCTCTTAGTTGTTTTGATTTGCATCTATCTGACAGCTAAGTATTTTGAACATTTTTTTCACATGTTTGTTTGCCCTCTGAACGTTTTCTTTGGTGAAGTATCTATTCATGCCCTTGCTGTTATAGGAATTTTCATCATGTATGAGGCAGAGCAGAAAAGTGAGAAAGAGACTGGGTTCCAGACCTAAATTGTCAAGGCCAGAATTCCAACTTGTGAGCAAGTACTTCAGTTTTTAAGTACAGACCATAGAAGCTATCACAACACTGAGGTATAAATGAAGGCAAAGGATAGAAATAATTTATGTGCCAAATAAGGAAATAAAAATAACTAATAATGCCCATATCTTTCATCAATATTATCCTAAGCTCAGCTTGAAGGATTGTTGCTGGTAAAGCATATGACTGTATTTATCCAGTCCCTCCAAGTGGTACCTCTTTGGTACTCTTCTTAACACTAATCAAAGAATAGCGAATCAGAAACAATTAATATTCCTCACACTGCCTGAAGAATATACAGGTTTCCCCCTTGAGCATCTGAAATTTAACTAGAATCTGACCAGTGAGATAACCACAATCTTGGACCACATTCTCCTGGGGCCCACTTAATTGATTTTCCTGGTGTTCATGCTGGATTATGCTATCTTGAATGCATGCTTGTATTTAATGATACTGTAAGAAACAGCACCATAAATCTCTCCACTCTGCTTTATAAATATGTGCTGAAGGGTCTATATTACACAGTGTTCACTTTGTCAAAATCCATCCTGTTTTAAAGGTATTTATTAAGCAGTTACTGTGTGTGTCAGGTATTATTGCTCTGAGCCAGGAGTGGATAAAAAAAGCCAAAACCAAAACACACAACGATCCCTGCCATTTGGGCACTTCGTTCTGGATGGTGCAGGGATTCATTCTTCAGACATGGAGGGAGCAAACCTGGCCAAAAAAAAATCCTTTCCTTTCATGTCCTACAAATACTTGTGCTTCTGCTGGTTGTTGTTGTTGTTGTTCTTGTTGCTGTTAGGTGCCATCGAATATACTTCAACTCAGCAGTGCTATGAACAACAGATCTGAGTCCTGCCCTGTCCTCTGTCAACCTCATCATCTCTGATATGTTCCGGTCCAGTGTTACAATCACTGTGTCAATTCATTTTGTTGAGAGTCTTCCTCTCTTTCTCTGCACCCCCCCCCACTGTCCCAAACACAACATCCCTTTATAAAGACGGGCTCCGCTTGACAGCACGCCCCAAGTGTGCCACGTGAAGTGTCACCATCTTGGACCCTAAGGAGCACCCTGGTTGTACTTTCTTTAAAAGACACTTGTTCTTCTTTTGGCAGTGCATGAGTGCAGGGGATATTCCATAATCTATTCCTGCATCACAATTCAAAGGCACTCATTCTTCTTCTGTCATCCTTATGCATTGTCCAGCTTTCAGATCCTCCAGCCATGGGAGACAGAGAAGTCATTTCTGCACCTATGATTTACAGTGTCTGAAAAGCTAGTGTAGAGTCAGCTATGAATCAGTTCCACCATGCAGCAATGAATTCTGCTGAGCTATAGTTTGTTTTTAATCTTATAAGCTCTTGGGAGCCATATAACCAATCATGTTTCTCTCCTTAAGCCACTAGAAATCACGAATGTGACAGGGTCCTATCTCCATCAATACTTCATGGATCAATTTACTATGCTAACCTGACTTACCTTTATCCTCTGTATCAGAAACCAGTTTGTACTGGGAAGTACAAACAGGTAATGTGCTCAAGAGCTATAATCAAACAGTTGGGGTCCAAATGCATTCGGGGCACCTTGAAGAAAGGCCTGGCAATCTACCTCAGAAAAATGAGCCCTTAGGATGATGGTGAGCTGGGTTTTCATCTCAGCATCAAGAGAGGGGGGATTCCTCACCTCTGGACCAATAGGCAACATCATGATAGATGGAGAAAAGATTGGAGTTGTCAATGATTTAATCTTATTTAGATCCACTATCTACACCTTTGGTTCTAGTAGTCAAGAAATCAAAAGACATGTTGTAGTGGAAAAAATCTGCTGTCAAGGTCTTCTCCAAAATGCTAAAGAGCAATGATATCAGTTTGGAGACTAAAGTGCACTTGATCCAAGCTATGGTCTTTTCAACTACTTTTAATGCACCTGAAAGTTGGACCATGAACAAGGATACCAGGTAAGGAATCCAGTTCTTTGACTTGTAATGTTAGAGAAGAGTATTGAATATCAAACGGACTTCAAAAAGAACACACAAACAATTCTTGGAAAAACCAGAGTGTTCCTTAGAGGCATGGATGATGAAACTTTGTCTGATACACTTTGAACATGTTGTTAGGTGAGGTCAGTAGTTAGAAAGGGACATCATGCTTTAAAAGGTCAGCAAAAGAGAAGCGCTTCAACAAGATGGACTGACAGTGACTATAACAATGGTCTCAAGAGTATCAGAGATGATGAGGAAGGCACAGGCTAGGGAAAGGTTCAGACGTGTTGTTCATAGGGTCACTATGGCTCACAGTCAGCTTGACAGCACCTGACCACAACAAACGGAAATTGGTGACATGGTGACTGTACTGATAGGCTTGAGCATATCAGAGACCGTGAGGATAGGACAGTGAAAGGTTCAGATATGTTGTTCACAGAATTGCTAACAAAAACACATGGAAATATGTTTCGCTTTGGTTTAGAGACGTTTTGGGTTGTCACAACTTAGAAGGTTATGATAGAGCTGTTGATATCAACTGGGTCTGAAAGGTTATTAAACTTTCTAGACTGGCCTGGCCAGGTCCTCACAGAAAAGAATTCTCTTGCTTAAAATGTCAATAGTGCCATTCTTGAGAAATCTTGCTCTATCCCTTTCTCTTTGCTTACATCGATTTTAAAGCTATCTTGCTATGCGATGTGTATTACTGTAGGTCATCTTCACATCTTTCAAGAACAAGGAAGGATAACATAGATAATGTCTTAATAAAATTTCTTATGTCAAGAAGATTTGATAAGCAAGTAAAGTGCTGGACAATATTAAGTTATCCAAACTCTTCAGTTATTGATTGCAATTCATAATTTCAATGGATATAAATACTTTGAAAATAATGCATTGATATACTGCATTTTAGCTGAAAGGTATTAATATATCATTTTCTATTTTAAAATTCATACTTTGAGTCACAAACTTCAACTGGCAGTATAAAATCTGTTTCAGAAAAATCCTAAAGCCCATTATTAGATCAAACTATAATGGCATTCACCTAAACAAAGCTGTACCACTGGTTTCATCTATTAAGAGAATTGATTTTCTTTCTTCTCTTCTGAGAGAAATATGTAAATTAGTACTCTGATACCACGATCTCATTTTAGTCTGTCAACTCAACTTCAAGAAAGTCAATTCCTTTGCTTATGAACATCTCCATACCAAACACACACACACACACACACACACACACACACACACACACACACACACATTCATACATGACCATTAACAGCAATTCAGTATCATTATAATCCTGAGGACAGGGCATTACAAAGGAAGAAATTAACTGTAAATAAGATGTAGACATTAAACAATAAATAAAAAAGCTTAAAGAGGTTAAAAAAACCAAAACACCATAATATCATATTACCTTTTCAGAGCACAAACATGCATACATGTACTTATCAGACTCTGAATCTCTTCTCGAAGTTTAGTTTTAGGAACAATGACAGTGGGGGAAATATCACAGGGGAGATCGTAATTTGATTTTGCATATGTATCACCTGTTTTCCTGTCACTTTAATATTCTGGATGCTTCCCTGACCTTTACTTAGAGATCTGATCTATGCATGAAGTTGTTTACTTACCTGAAGTCATTAAATTCCCCTGGAACTATCATGTCCCCATCAGCTATATAGCCATGGAGTCTGACCAGGTTAACAAGTAGTGAGTATATGCTCCTCCCCAATCATCTTTCTACCATTTGAAGTCAAAAAGGAAAATATCCATGTGGCCTAACACAAGTGATCTTATGTCACCTCTCTTTTTTTCTATTATAAATTTCAATGAACATCTACAGAGATTCTTGATTTCCATTCATTCATTTTTGCACTTCTCTCCCTGCCCACTCCACCCCACCCCCAGCTCCCTCTTCTCCTTGAAAAACAAAAGAGAAACTCCATCATTGGTACACAATCCCTTCCACACACCCCCACCCCCACGCCCACCCAGAGTATACTCCACTCTGCAACCCTCATTCCAGACTCTTATGATAATCATAATATATTACTTTTAGACTATTCTCTCCCTCATCGGCTTCAATTCAGTAAACATAATTTATCCAGTTTTTCTCAGTCTTACCCCCACCTTGATGTCAGCCTCATTCTACAATAGTGGTACCATGCAGTATTTGTCCTTTTGTGACTGAGATATTACACTCAGCATAATATCCTCCAGGGTCACCCATTCTGAATAATATTGCATGAGTTCCTTGTTTGTCAATGCAGCCCCATCTTTTAATTAGAGCTCTTAGTATTACCAATCTCATTTTCCCAAAATAGAAACAGATCCAGAAAGCTTAATCCCTCCAAAGTTATCCATTAATTAGAGTACAAGAAATCAAGTCCAAGATTCCTAACTCTGAATTCCACACTTGGTCCCCTGTTCTAGACTGTCTCCCAAAAGGGGCTCACAGTGCAGAAGTATGCAAAAGTCCCAAGAAAGTTAACTACTCTTTTGACAAAAGTGTTCTGATTCTCTTGAGATCCAACTGTTTAGGTTCATGGGAATGGAGTGACCCACAGAGGTTATCTGTCCCTAGGTGTCCTTCATGAGTCTTGGAAATATTGGCAACCTAGAGTCACCTTCAAGTCAAACAGTGGCTTAGAAAGCAGTTTGGTGGAGATGCCTGATATCAGGAATTAGACTCTCAGAAAACTGTATTTGTGTCAGAAGCAAGAACTCAAAAGTCTGACTGGAGGTTGTATCAGGACATATGTCATGTATTGGTGACTCTAGCCTGCCCTGTGCAATTTGAAGAATTCACATGGTTCCAGGAAAAGAGACATCAAAGGTCAGACTCAAAGCTATATTTAGCTAAATTACTAATTATTTCAATTGTTCTTCAAGACAATGCTAAATGAAAATCCTACCTGTACACACACTGTTCTATTATCACCCTTTTTGCATGGCAACGTTGAGAAGATTTGGTCTAACAATTATAGAAGTTCTTATACTCTAGTCAAAATTATACCAATATTAAAATTTTATATTCAGTAAAAAATTAAATTCAATAAATTACTATAATTGGCTTACTATGATATTTATTTTAATCTTTCTCCATATATTTCCAGTCCAGAAAAATGTCTCATAAAAAAATAGATTATTAGTCCCTGGTGTCAGTCATTTTGAATTATCCAAATCTAATTTCACAAGCAAATGCAGCAAGGGGCTTTTAGAAGTTCTGGAACTGAAATCTTCAAGTCAACGTCATAGGATCACAAGTAGAAACTAAGTAAGTAAATTAAATAGTAGAAACTCAAAAGCAAACCCAGCCCATTGAGTAGATTCAGATTTGTACCTATCCTAAAATTCTACTGTACCCTAAAGGGTATATTATAGAACTACCCATAGGATTTCCTAGACTTGGAAAAACAGAGGGTCAGTTAAAAAAAAAGATATTCAACAACATAGATAATCATAGGGACTACAACAGTAAGGTTAAGTCTTAAGCCAGTAGATTGGGAAGATGGCACAGGATAGGGCAGGATTTTGTTCCGTTGTAGGTAGGGTCGCTATGAGCAGATGGCACCTAACAGCAATAGCAACTCTTTATAGGAGAAGAACTGACTCATCTTTGTTCTAGGGAACAGTTGGGAGGTTCAAAATGCAAACTGATACCTCTGAATTGTGGTACTGGCAAAGAATATGGAATATACCATGCACTCCTAAAGAAAACAGCAAATCTGTGCTAGAAGTATAGCCAGAGTGTTCCTTGGAAAAATGATGACACTTCATTTCATGTACTCTGTACATGTTATCAGAAGGAATCAGCCCTTGGAGAAAAACAAAATTCTTCAAAAAGAAGAAGGTTATAAAAAAAATAAATAAAAAAGAGGAAGACTCTCAACGAGATTGGCCCAATGAATGCAACAACAGGCTTACTCACAGTAGAGACTGTGAAGACGGCACAGAATCGAGCAAGGTTTCTTTATGCTGTATATAGAGTCTCGAGTCAGAGTCAGTTTGATGCTACACAATATCAACAAACCCCTTTCATTAGCAGCCCAATTTTTAAGCCATTGTGTCACCAGGATCTGTAGCATTAGAAAATATTAAAAGAAAAAATACTATGTAGTCTACTTTCTGATCATTCCTGGACAAAGGCCAGGCTAACCAAACTGACTGACCATGTTTACAAAGTTAACTATCACACAAATAGAAATCCAAACCCAAACGTATTATCTACAACTTAGTTTCTATCACATTATGGTCCCTTGACTCTTTGCTTCTTGTGACCTTATAGAATTTATCACTAGATCATGATTTATTTGTCCTGTTCCATCTTTGCTATCTCTGCACACTTGAGCTCATTGCTGAAGTCACTGTGTCAATCTACCTGTTTGAAGATCTTCCTCTTTTACACAAAGAAGGAACTACAAGCCTCCAATAATAGGTGGGAAATGGAATCTACAAAGTATGAATGTTGGAAAACTAGAAGTTGCGAAAAAGGAAATGGAATGCATGAAAATCAACATTCTAAGCATTAGTGAGAGGACATGGACTAATTTGGCCACTTTGAATCAGATAAACACATGGTATACTCTGCCAGGAGTGAAAAATGAAGAATGGTGCTGTATTCATAGTTAAAAAGACAGTTTCAAGTTCTATCCTAAAGTACAACATTGTGAATGATAAAGGATTTATCATATGTATACATACAAGGAAGCTCTGTTGCTACAACTCTTATCCAAATATACGCACCAAGAGCTAAAGTCAACGAGGAGGAAACTGAAAAATTTTTACCAAATTTTGTAGCCTGAAATTGACCAAACATGTAATCCAAGGCACGTGAATGATAATTCTTGGCTGGTATGCAAAAGTTTGAATCAATGAAGAAGGAATAGTAGTCAGAAGGTATAGGCTTGGTGTACAACAATCAAATATTGTACATTCAACAACTTACTCATCACAAATAACTTAAAAAAATAAAAAAGACCCAGCAACTTTACATATTGATTTTAGCAAATGGACTGCATAGGAATCAGATTGACTATATCAGTGAAAGGAATCATTGGAGAATCTCTATATTAGCAATCAAAACCAGGCCAAGTGCTAACTACGGAAAAAAGACTATCAATTACTCATGTGCCAGTTCAAATCGAGGATGATGAAAATTAAAACAAGTCTATAAGAATTAAAGTACAATCTTGGTCTATCTCACCTGAATTTAAAAACCATCTTAAGAATAGGTTTGAAGCATTGAACACCAATGATGGAAAACCAGATGAGCTGTGGGATAACATCAAGGATATTATCCATGAAGAGAGTAAAGGTCACTACACAGAAAGCAGAGAAAGAATAAAACCAAAATGGATATCAGAAGAGACCCTGAAAATTGTACTTGAGCATTGAGATGCCACAACAAAGGGAAGGATGTTGAAGTAACAGGACTGAACAGAAGATTTTAAAGGGCATCTTGAGAAGACAAAACAAAAAAATTATAAAGTGCAGCTCAAGAAGATAAAACAAAGAATTATAACAGAATGAGTAGACACTAAAATTATAAAATAAGAACTTGCTCAGAATTTCTTAAGCTGAAAAAAAATTGAAACACAAATTCAAACTTTGTGTTACAATGCTCAGAAATGCTATGGACCAACTCTTAAATGATCCAGGAAGCAACAAAAGAAGATGGAGGGAATACACTGAATCAATGTACCAAAAGTAATTGGCCGACACTGAAATATTTCAGGAAGTACTATATCATCAAGAGCCAGTAGTAATGAATGAAGATGTTCAAGAGCTCCAGGAAGTAATGGTATACCAACTGACATGTTTCAGATGATGTGCATCGAATGAGATGCAGACTTGGATGTGCTCATGAGTTTATGGCAAGAAATCTGGAGACAGCAACCTGGTCAACAGAATTGAAGAGATCAATATTTGTTCCCATTCCCAAGAAAGGTTATCCAACAGAATGTGAAAATTATCAAGCAATATCATTAATATCACATGCAAGGAAAATACTGCTAAAGAGAATCTAAAACAGAACAGTACATACAGAAATGCCAGAAATCCAAGCTGGATTTAGAAGAGGCTGTAGCACCAACGATATCATTGCTGATGTCAGATTGGTCCTAGTTGAAAGCAAAGAATACCAGAATGTTTATTTCTGCTTTACTGTCTATGCAAATACATTTGTGTAGATCATAACAAATTATGGCTAACATTGAGAAGAATGGGAATCGCACAACACTCGTCTGTGCTCATATAAAACCTATACCTAGATCAAAGGGTTACTAGGCAAACATAACAAGGGAACAATGTATAGTTTAAAGACAGGAAAGGTGTACATCAGAATTCTATTTTCTCTATGTATTCAATTTGTATGCTCACAAAATAATTCAAGATGCTGGACTCTTTGAAGAAAAATGTGGTATTAGGATCAGAGAAAGAGCAAATCCACCAATGATCTATGTTATGCAGATTATACAACCTTGCTTGCTGAAAGATAGTATCTCAACATCAAGAAAGCAAAAATTCTAACTACAGGACTGAAAAGCAATATCATGACAGATGGAGAAAAGATTAAAACTCTCAACAAATTCATCTTACTTGGATCCACAATCATCAGACTTGGTACTAGCTGTCACTGGGGAAGTCTGTAATCAGGGACCTCTCTACATTGAGGAATGATATCAGTTTGAAGACTAAAGTGTGCCTGATTCAGGTCATGGTCTTTTCAATCGCTATGCATTTACTTTCCACTTGCTATGTATGCTTCTTAGAACTGGACAATGAATAAGGATGACAAAAGATGAATTGATGCTTTTGTGCTGTGGTGCTGGACTACCAAAATAATAATGGCAGTAGAGTGCTTCTTGGAGTAAAAGATAATAAAGGTTTACCTCAGATATTTTGTTAGGAGGGGTTATTTCTTCGAGAAAGACTTCGCCAAGGAAGGTGGAGGGATGCTAAGAGAGAGGAAGACCTTCAACCACCATAATGGAGCTGCCTGGGTTTCCAAGTTTAGCCTGCCAGCCTTCCCAGGACCATGAACCAGAGAAGCATGCGCAGGAGAAAATGACAGAAAGGCATATAAGATTGTGTGCGTGCGTGCACGTGCATGCACGTGCGCGTGTGCGTGTATGGGTATGGATGCATGTTTATTGGGGAGTTTATTGGCTTGAGAGCAGCAAAGTGAAGAAAACAGGGGGGAAAGAGGAGTAATTAGTTTTATAGATCTGAAGAAAATGAATCCATCTTAACTTTTCTTCATTTTCTACGACTCACTTGAGTTGTGAGGGCAAGTAACTTAATTACACTAATTGCACTGGCTGCTGAACTCTTGTTAGCTGACCACCCATTACTCCTAGCTCTTCATTTGCTTGTACTTACTCAGCATTAAAAATCGGGATCCAAACAGAATGGTCTCCCTTGTTCTCCAAGAAGAAAATTCTTCTCTAGGTTCAAACAGCAAAGAATAAATCAAAATGCTCCCTTCTACCACAAGAAATCACAAAGGAAATATTTTGTCTTTAGGCATAGGTCCATAACCGAACCTAAAAGAAATGTTCACCAAAAACCACTGTGTTATAAAAACAGAGGATAATTCATGGTCTGAGCTCCCTGAGATCTCAGTGTCCCCCAAAGATTGGGTACAGTGGTTGAAGTCAGACCACCGCAGCAACTGTAGAAGAATGTTGAGTTTTCTTGTACCCTTTTATGCACTGTGCTGGTAAACAATAATACTAAAACTATTCTTAAAATTACATCCTCTTGAGCAATAAGAACCAACAATTGTTTTTCCCTTACAGAAAAAAACCCAAACAAACCAATACCTAAAAGCCCTCAAGAACCACCTGACAAACTCAAGTGTCAAACAGTCCCTACCTCAGAAAGCGTGAATACGTTGACAGCCCATGGTGTCAGAAAAGAGACTCAGGCGAATGAACACAAGAGCAACTCTGCACTCAGCATCTGACCCAGACCTGTCTCCCATGCCCCAGGTCTTTATTTTCCCATTCCTGCCTGCAACCTGCAAGTGGAAAGCTGTGTATTGAATTTAACGTGAGAATTAAGGGACACACTAAAGAGTACAAGGTCAAGTGCTCATGTGAAATCTGTCTAAGCATAAGCATGCTACTCTGTGAATACAGAATCCTCCTTTCAATAAATACAGGGATTTAGTACATAAAAACCTGAACTTACAGGCAGAAACATCAAATTCCTTCTCCTTATATGGTGATTTTAAAACAGTAAATTCCTCTACTGGGTAAACGTTTCTTTAAAGAGTAACAAAAACCATTCTGCCACATATAAAGGCATAGTCCTGCCTTGGAGGGCTGTGTCCATTCCACTAGATGCCTCTGTCTGCTCAAGCTACAAGGATCCCTTTCACTGTAGTGCCTTAGCTGCTGGAAGCCTGGCTGCCTCCTCACAACAGTTACACATTTCTTTTTCTCTCCAATTCCATGTAGCATGCTAGAGCTCAGAGCTACTGCCAGCTGCTAACAGCCTCTGTTCCCATCAAGACCAAGCCATCAAAGTCCATTCCTGAGTTCCACCATTCATTGATATTCTAGTGATATCAGATTCCACTACAACTCATGCTCAATCAAGTTTAATGAATCCACAGTCATATTCCCTACTGTCCGTCACTGCTTTTGTGCTACAATGACAGAGTTAACCTCAGCACGTGGCCTCATACTGGTGGTGTTGCTGGTGGTGTTAAGTGCCATCACTTCAATTTTGATACACAGTGACTCCAAGTTTGTTAAAACACGGCATGGCATGTGATATTTTAGCTGTTAAAGATGTAAAATGAGCACTGGTGTTAAAACACAGCGACTTCATGTGACAGAACAGAACTTCTCATGGAGTTCTCTACGCTGTAAACTTTGTAAGAGTAGATCAACAAGTCTTGCATGGTTAGCATCAGGGTCCCTAACCATTACACCACCAGGTATCCTTTTCCATGGATTACAAAGCCTAAAATATTCACTATCCGGCCCTGTACAGAACATCTTTGCTAATGCCCAATTCAGCTGATAAATTCACTAGGCATCTCTTCTGTGCCCAGTACTGTGGACAGAGCAATGAGGAGTAAAATCAAGTTGCTTTCTTCAGGTGGTTATACTGACTGTGAAGAATGAAGCTAGATGCATGCCAAAGAATAAGGACACTCTGCCATACAATATTGCTCAAAAGGTCACTATAGGTTGTTCTTAACTCAACGGCACCTAACAAAAACAACAAAACCATGTTGTCAGAGAATGTGGGCTCTGAAAGGAGGATATATCTGAACAGAAAATAAAGAGAGAAGCGAGTAGAGACAAGCTTCTTCCAGGCCAAGGGAACAAGTACCAAGACTGGAAGTGCAGGTATGTTTGGTAAGCTTGCAAACAAGCAAGCAATGTGGCCCTTTGCCACCTCAGTCCACCCATCCTTCTGCCCTCTCTGGTTCAACACTCTCCATTGGCCAGGAACCATTTCAGGGTTTTAAGCACAATCTCATGTGATCATTAAATAAGCCTTGAAAATCCTATTTCCATCTTCATTTTATAAAGGACATGAAGGCTTAAAAAGCTTAAATGGTCTGTCCAAGTTGACAAAGGCAGAAAAGAAAATGTTATGAACCACAGCTATCCTCACACTCACCCTATTCCTGAATTTGCTTCATTGCGTTTTTCATGCATGTGGCCTGGGGGTTACCTGTCACCCAGCTACAGAACATCAGCTCTTAGTTTCTTCAAGTGTCTGGTCCCCACTGCTGTGGGCCTAGAGGACAGACGGAGAAGGGCCTCTATGGGCCTGCTTCCTTTTCTCCTCTCCATTTTCTTCATACTACTCTCACAGAACTTCCCTGCTTCCTCTACTCCTAACATTTTATAAGCTTCATAAAACTGCCCTCACTACCAAACAGTCAAGCAGCGAAAGGCTCACTGGTGCAAAGAAATCACTTGCAAAAGCAGCAAAGAATCTGAAACTAACATTTAGAGAGCACGTCCCTATACCAGACACTGACAAAAGTATACTCCATGCTGTATTTATCAAAGATGGAGTTTCTTGAGAATATCAAAGTAAAAAAGTATGACATATTCCACTTCAATGTCTTTATTCCACACGTGCAGTGCTTGAGGAGAGCTCCATGGCAGACATGATATAAATTTAAGAGACAGCATGTAAGGCTACACTGAATTCCTCAAGATCAAGCGTTAACCAATGCACTTACCCAAGCCTATATAACAATTTTCTACTCTTTCCTAATTCACAAGCACACCTCTAATGCACTCATGAGGGCTAAGATGGTTGTACAAGGCCAACAGATCTAAATCTCTAAAACAACCATTTCTCCATAAACACATAGCTCTTTCCCCAGACCAGGAGTCTACAGAAACCGTGCGGATACTGTTGCTTAAGTGCTCGGTTGTTAACTGACAAGTCATTGGTCTGAATGCACTAGCTACTCCCTCCACAAGATAAAGATGTGGCAGTCTATTCCTGTAAAGATTTCTACCTTGGAAACCCTGTTGGGTAATTCTACTGTGTCCTAAAGGGTCAAAATGAGTCACAGTTGCCTCTGCAATGGGTTTAGTTTTCTTGTTTGAGGAGACCTCAAGGCTCTTGGTAGCTTACTACAATCTCCCAGTGTGGAGATATGTGAACTAGGTTTGCAATTAGCTGCTAACATGAAGGCTATTAATTCAAATCCATTCAGTAGAACAACAGAAGAAAGGCCTGGTGATCTGGTTCCATAAAGATTAGAGCAAAAAAACCCACAAACCCACCCAAAAACAAAACAACCAACCCTATGTAGTAATGCTTCTCTGTAACAGACAGGGTACCATGAGTCACAATTGGCTTTGCAGTGCTGGGTTTTGGTTTGGTATCCTTTACTTTATAAATTGACACTATGAAACTTAGCTATCACTTATAATAAAGTCTACAACCTTCAAAATTGAAGCTCAACATCAGGAAAACAAAGATCCTCATCACTGGGCTGACTGAAAGCATCATGATAGATGGTGAAGAGATTGAGATTGTTAACAGCTTCAGTTTGCTTGGCTCTACAATCAGCACTCTTGGTACCAGCAGCCAGGAAATTAAAAGATGACTTGCCTTGGGAAAGTGTGTTGTCAGAGACCGCTCAAAGTACTGAAGAGAAACAATGTCAGTCTGGAGACTAAGGTGTACCTGTTATAGGCCATGGTTTCTGCAATTACTTGCTATATATACATCAGAGAGATGAACAGGGATGACAGAAGGAGAATTGATGCCTTTGAGCTGTGGTGCTGGAGAAGAGTAGTGAATATACTATGGACTGCTAGAGAACAAACAAGTTCATCCTGGAGAGGGCGAAGCCAGGCTGCTCCTTGGAGGCAAGGATTCTGAGGCTACGTCTGACATACTCTGGACATGTTGCAAGGAGGGACCAGTCCTTGGAGAGGGACATTATGCTTGGGAGGGTGGAGGGATAGCACAGGAGAGGAAGACCCTTGATGAGACGGATTGATTCCGTCACTGGGTTAATGGAGATATGCGTGTTGGAGGCAATAAGATTGGCACAGGACAGAGCAGGGTTTAGGGCTGTTGTACATAGGGTCCTTATGAGTCACAGGTTACTCAACAGCACATAACAACAACAACATGCACTAGAGTTCAAGGATTATGCTACAATAAGCATTAGCTAACAAAACAAACTATATTTAATTTATATATGAATATACATAACAAAATAAATGGCATATATATGAAAAATAACTCTGCTCAGTGAAAAATGAACTATAAAAACACTGTACGCATTCTTCCATTTTATCATTTTCCATAAAAATAATGTGGGGTTTTGTTGTTGTTGTTGTTGTTGTTAGGTGCCATCAAGTTGAGTATGACCCATAGTTACCCTATGAACAACAGATCTGAACCCCGTCTTATCCTGTGCCACATCACAGTTTCTGACACACTAGAGCCCAATGTGGTGGTCACTGTGTCAATCCTTCTGGTTGATGGTCTTACTCTCTTTTGTCGACCCTGCTCCTTTAAGTCCCTTTGTAGGGAAAACCTCCTACTAGAAACATGTTAAAAATATGTGAGATGAAAAGCTTTATCATGTTTGCCTCCAAGGAGCACTCTCTCTAGTTGCACTTAGAGGATATTTCGTACGCTTCTCCAACACCACAGCTCAAAGTGATCAATAATTGTTCTGTCATCCTCAGGTGCAAAGTAAGTGATTGAAAAGATCATGTCCTGAATCAGGCATACCTTAGTCCTCAAACTGACATCATTGCTCCTCAATAATTTGGAGAAGTCCCTGATTATTGACTTTCCAAATTGCAATACATTTCCTATGGGAAAACATAAGGTAAATTTTTTCATTAACGTGTCTATTGCTCCTTCTGAATCCTAATCTTGCCAAAGGAAATAATACTTCATTTGTGCTCTCAAGGAAAAGCTGACAAAGTCAGCATTTACCACATCTGTTTCATGAATAAATGACTACTTAAATCTGAGGATATTATTAAAGCATGACTACTCAAAGGATTAAGAGAAGCATCACTGAGGGAGATTCAACAGAGACTGACACAAAGTTAAAATGCTTCTATGTATGTGAAGTGAAAGAAAGAGTATCTATTAAAGCAAAAATTCCTTGGAGCTGGGTTAGTGAGGGGTCCTAGTCATTCTGCTACTTAAAAACAGACTTACTGATATTCTTTTATGATTAACTGAGTTGAGTCCCTTTTATCCATCTCTTTTTCTCCCAAGAATTCTTCCTACTGTAGAAAGTGTTAAAGTCAAGGAAAATAAACAGGAATGACTGTTGTCCTCAGACCTGGAGAAAGATCCAGCTAAGTATCAGGGCTTTGCCCGTGGTAGTAGGAGAAGGTTATAATAGAATTATCTAGCAGCATAAAAAAATAATTTTATGTTAGAAAAATGATACTCCACATAAAAGGGGGAACTCTATGACATTTCTTCATTTAAGATGAAATTAGAATATTAGGGAAAAGCCAGAAAAACAGCTCCTGCTTTATTTGAGGAGTATTTTTGAAAATCTATAAATCACTGCTTGAAAATCAGGCAAGCTTTTTTATGTTAGCAACTACACTCCCCCTCAACTTGATAATAAGGTATGCTTCACAGCTGGGGCTAATTAAAGCAAAAGAAAAAAACTGCAGAAAAATTACAATTAAGGTATCAATAATTCAATATTTTACTAACAATATGAAAATAAGGAACTCACCTAACAAAAAGGAAAAATATGGAATGATTCTTACAGTTAACAATCTCATGCAGTCACAATCCCTCATAAGTGAAGTTAAATCATACACAATGGCATATAATCACGTTAGAAATAAAAGACTAAAATAATAGGTGGACATTATGCAAATTTAAGAACAGCCTAACAGTACTTGAACAC
>NW_006400150.1:979484-1022410 GCF_000299155.1 Elephantulus edwardii
ATATATAATGTTATTCTTTGGTGCCTTCCAGTTGTAGACGACTCATAGCAACCCTATGAAAAAAGGCCTGAGAGAGAGTGTGTGTGTGTGTGTATCCCCTTTATTCCCTCATTGTTACAGAGTCAGAATTCACTCTTAACTGACCCTCCATATTGTTTCTGAGGTTGTAAATTGCAGAAACAGAAGAAGAAACTGCTTCTCTTTGTCTTTCAGCCATTGATGAATTCAAACTACTGGAAAGGTGTCACCTTCTGGACTGGCAGTGCAACTCCCTGCAGACTAGGACTCTAGAGCTCATCCTCTCCACTCCTTATAGTTGTTGTTGGATGCTGTCAAGTTGAACTGACTCATAGCAGACTCTCCAGCTGGTTTTCAGGGGCAGTAAGCCACATGGGAGGAGACTGCCCATCCTTCTCCCATGGAGCACCTGGAGGATTTGAACTGTGTGCCTTTGGGATTACAGCACAATATCTTAGGCTACCAGAAACATAATACTGTATTCTCCTCCTCCATTATGGTGCAGAAGGACCACACCACATGTTCTGACCAGTGAGGGTGAGCAAAACTGTGCCACCCTCAAGCCAACACACAGAATTGCCCAGGCAAGACCCTCTTGCATTCTGCTCCAGTGAACACCTATTCTTTTAGCCTGTACTAGAGTGAGGATCAAATAAAATCCCCAGTGGAGTTAAATATGATCAAGAAACGAATCCTTGGGTTTTTAAGCTATTGAGCTGGGAAGATTGCTATCTCCACTCCTGACTATTAAGAGTTCTTGCCAGGTGTTCTATAGTTGATCCTGATTCATCGCAACCCTATAAGACAGTGTAGGACTGCCCCACAGGATTTCTCTAATTTCTGTAATTTTTCTAATTTCTGAAATCTATATGGAAATGGATCAAGTCTTTCTCCAACAGAGCTTCTGTTGGTGAGTCTGGACTATCAGCCCCTCCACTGTCAGCCAAGCACTTAACTATTGTGCAACCAAGGTTCCTTAACTGATAGAGTACACTGTTGTTGTTTTGAATGCCTTCGAGTTGAGCATGACCTTATGAACAAAAGATCCAAAACAGTTCTATAACTGTAGACATTTATATCAAAGTTCATAGTTTTTGGAGGTATGTTGTTTATGAAGTGGATGCCACTCCTGCTTAGAGTACACTATTCAGTAAATATTAATGGTTGAATAAGCCAGATCCCCTTACAATTCTCATACAATATAATGGCTTGAGGAAAGTCTATTTGATGCATGATGCAGTCTACTCTAATTTGGATCAAGTCACAGACATTTCCTGGTGGTGATTGTTATGTGCAGTCAAGTTGCCTGCAACTCATAGCAACCATATGTACAATACTACAGTATTATAAGACAGTCTCACTGTCTCCAGCACACCTATCCCTATTACCCCAGTAACTGTGTTAGTCCATCTCATCCTGGGTCCTCCCCTCTTGCACTGTCCCTCTACCCTTACAAGCATAATGTCCTTCTCTAAGGACTGGTCCCTGCTGAAAACATGCTCAAAGTATGTGAGATAGAGCTTCAAAATCCTTGCCTCCAAGGAGCTCTTTTGTTTCACCCTCTGCTGGACTGACCTGTTTTTTTATTTTTTTGTTTTTTTGGGCACTCCATGGTATACTCAATACTCTTGTCCAGGACCACAGCTCAAAGGCATCAATTTTTCTGTCATTCTTATTATTTGTTGAACTGACTCATAGCTGACTCTCCAGCTGGTTTTCAGGGGCAGTAAGCCACATGGGAGGAGACTGCCCAGGCTTCTCCCATGGAGCAGCTGGAGGATTTGAACTCAGTGTCCAGCTTTCTAATGTGTAACAAGTAATTGCAAAGACCATGGGCTGGATCAGGTGCACCTTAGTCTCTAGACTGGCACTGTTGCTCTTTAGCACTCTGGAGATATCCCTGACAGCAGATTTACCTAATGCACTTTGGCTTTTTATTTCCTGACTGCTGGTGCCAAGGGTGTTAATTATGGAACCAAATAAGCTGAAATTGTTAACAACTTCAATCTCTTCTTCATCTCACATGATGCTGTTAATTGGTCCAGTGATGAGAATCTTTGTTTTCTTGATATTGAGCTTCTATTCATATTTAAGGCTACATTCCTTGACCTTCTGCAGCAAACACTTCAAATTTTCTTCCATTTCAGCAAGGAAGATTGTTTCATCTGCATAATGCAGGTTGTTGATGAGTCTTCTTTCAATCCTGATGCTACAGTCCTTCTCATAGAATTCAGCTCCCAAATCTGTTCTGCATATAGATTTAAAAAGCATGAGGAAAAGATGCATCCCTGACACACTTCTTTGCTAGTACCAAGTTAAAAATTGTGTTCTTAAGAAAAGAAGAATTTATTTGGCAGTACAGAGTTTTCTTTGGGTCTCACCCTCTTAGTCCCAATCTGCCTCAAGCACTACTGAAGAGTTATTTGATTGATTAGAGTGCAGAGTAAGTTACTTGGCAGTTATGTTGTGAGAAGGGATCAATATTAGAGAGAAAAAGGTTTATTTGTTTGTAGATATTTTATTCAGATGCCTCTGAAAGCCACAGAAAACCCCCTTTCACAAAGCACAGGACCTCAAGGATGAAATAGTTCCTCTAGGATAGACTCTATAACCAGGAAATACCTAGAAGAAGATATATAGAGTGAAGAGGAGGGGGAGAAGTAATAAAAGTAGAAAGACCATTCAGTTTTCCAAGCATGGTCATGTTGTTATTATTATTAGGTGCTGGAGAGTTGAGTAAGACTCAGCAACACCATGAACAGAAGATCTAAACCCTGTTCTATTCTGCACCATCCTCACACTTCCTGACACACAAGAGTCCACTGAGGCAGTCACCATGTCAATTCACCTGGTTGAGGGTCTTCCTCTCCTTCGCTGACCCTCCACCCTTCTCATCATCGTGTCCCTCTCCAAGGAACAGGCAGCAACATGCCCAAAGTATGGGAGGCAAGGCCATTTTAGATGTCCACAAATTCTCTTATACTCTCTTAAAGAGATCAAAGCTAATTATCCTTCTCTTGAATGGGGGTTATACTTAATAGTTTGCTCTCAGTGAATAGAACACATCAGAAATTATAGTGCCTGACTTCTGAGATTAATTAATAGAAAAAGAGAGGTAGAGAAGCATTGCAATTTCCTCTTTATATATATCCCTTTAGTACTCAATCTGGCTAAGGTCAGCTGCTGACACTCAACCAGCTCTAGGGAGAGGTTCACATGGTGAGTAACAAAGGCATTCTATCAAGAGCCATATCCAACACGCATGATATCTGCATAAAACCACTTGGAAGCTGATCTCCTAGCCCTAGTCAAACCTTCAATAGACTACAGCATGGAAGCAGGATCATGAAAAGCTCTAGCTCTGAGCCACCTAGCTGAGCTGCTTGGAATACTGACTCCAAAAGCTCTGTAATAATGTATGTTCAATTCATATTGTACCATTTGGAAATGTTGAAAATTGCAAGTAGACTGTTATTCTATAAAATACACCTAATAGGCAAAGTGTCTTCTATCCTGGGCATATGCATGCCTCATATTTGGTTATAGGAGGGTCATATTCACCAGGACTTGATAGTGAAAATAAATTCTATTTCTAGATCTCAATATCTATGATAAGTGTTTCACTGCAGCATGACTTAGAAAACACCTGAAGTACTATGAAAAGCCTAATAGTGAACTACTGTTGGTAATAACTGAATATAAAACAGTGGGATTACGACTTGCATTATTCAGTTATTGGACTAATTAATCCAGAGAGTAGATTAATCCTAGTAGGAGTAGCTCCTTGACATCGGCCCACTCCTATCTTTGTTGTTATGTTGTTATGTGCCGTCGAGTCGTTTGCGACTCATAGCGACCCTATGTACAACAGCCCTAAACCCTGCTCTATCCTGTGCCAATCTCATTGCTTCTGACACACCCATCCTGATTACCCCAGTCACTGAATCAATCCACCTCATAGAGGGTCTTCCCCTCCTGAGCTCTCCCTCCACTCTGCCCAGGATGATGTCCCTCTACCAGCTAAATAAATGTTGTCTTTCTACCCTCCTCAAGAGTTCTATTTAACCCTCTGAGTTATTTCAGTCAGGGATGTGTCCCATCTTCATACCTTTTCAAACTATATGCAGAATAGATATCCGGGAGGCTGGGTTGTATGAAGAGAAGTGTGGCATCAGGATTGGAGGAAGATTCATCAACAATCTGCATTATGCAGATGATACAACCCTGCTTGCTGAAACTGAGGAGGACCTGAAGCATTTGCTGCAGAGGGTCAAGAACTGAAGCCTTCAATATGGATTTAGGCTCAATATCAAGAAAAAAAAAGATTCTCATCACTGGGTCAATTGGCAGGATCAAGATGGATGTTGAAGAGATTGAGATTGTTAACAGATTGAGATTACTTGACTCCACAGTTAACACTCTTGGCACCAGCAGGCAGGAAATTAAAAGATGTATTTCAAAGGAAAAGCCTGCTGTTAGGGACCTCTCCAAAGTACTGAAGAGCATGGTGTCACTCTGGAGACGAAGATGCAACTGATACAGGCCACAGTCTTTGCAATCATTTGCTATGTGTCAGAGAGCTGGATAATGACTAGGGAGGACAGAAGAATTGATGCCGTTGAGCTGTGGTGTTGGAGAAGAGTATCGACTATACCATGGACTGCTAAGAAAATGAGCAGGTTCATCCTAAAGAGGGTTAAACCAGGCTGCTCCTTGGAAGCAAGAATTCTGAAGCTTCAGCTGACGTACTTTGGACATGCTGCAAGGAGGGACCAGTCCTTAGACAGAGATGGCATGCTTGGGAGGGTGGAGGAAAAGCACAGGAGGGGAAGATCCTCTATGAGGTGGATTGATTCAGTGACTGGGGCAATGGGGGAAGGAGTGTTGGAGACAGTGAGATTGGCACAGGATAGAGCAGGATTTAGGGCTGTTTTACATAGAGTTGCTATGAGTCACAGGTGACTCGACAACACATAACAACAATAACAGCAACAATTAAGTGACAAGGGAAACACTTAAATACAATGATAAAACAGGAGCAACAATCAGCTCCAAAACAATTATCATGGAACAACATTTTGTTCTATTACATACAAAGTCTCCTTCAGTTTAAGCAGACTCAATGGCAACTAACAGTAATGATAATAATACAACAATGAATGATAGCTTTTCCTTGTACTAAACAAGTAAAAACAGAGTTCCAAAAATATAGCAGGTTGAAAAGCACACATAAACCAATGCACATACACAAAGGGACAATCAATCAACTCATTGGCCAATCAATAAACAAATCTACATAGTTGCCAAAGTATTCCCTTTCTGACATTTTGCACTATTTCTCTCCTAGTTCTAATTCTGAAAATCAAGTAGATGTTAAGGTTTACATGAAGTTGGCTTCATGTAAAAAAAAAAAAAAAAACAAACACAACAGTATATTTGAAAACTAACAGTGGAAATGAAGAATTAACTTCTCCAGATCTGCTAAAACCCACAACTATTTCCTTTAAGATTAAATGTTCCATACCACTGTACCATGTAGCAATGATGGAAAACTAACACTAGAAGCACTGAAAAAAATCAAAGTCATCACAGATTTCCTTTGCTTAGATAAAAAAAGGCAATATGTCACCTATGAAAGAAATGGTTTTCAATTTCATTCCAAAAGCATTTCCTGAGTGCTTATGCCATGTTAACACACAATGAAAGGAATGAGGTAGAGTGGGGGTTTATAGTGGTAAGTAAACATGGCCTCTGAAATCAAGAACATCACAGTGTAACAAGTGACTCTTAACCTTTGTGAGGCTCAGATACTCTGTGAATCATAAAAAATTATAAATCTTCTCTCTTATATAAACATATAAAGAGCTAAATACAGAATTTTACACAAAATTTCAGGCTATCATAGATTTTCATAGTCTATGGATTTGGGCAAAGTATGCCCAATAATAGAAAAAAGAGGTATTTTTAAAATAAGGTGTACATACGATACATGCATGTGTGTGCGTATGCAAGTGTTTTTAATAGTGTGGCATGCAACATATACTAAACTCATTGTCATCAAACTGGAATCAATTCTCCAGTGGATTTTCAGATTGTAAAGTGCATGCTGCCCATGTTTCTCCCGAGAGCAGCAGATAAATTCAAACTACCAAAGAGGTGTGGTAGCAGCATTACTCTTTATGGACTGCATCACAAGAGCTCCCTTCAGGGACCCTGGTGGCTTAGCAGTTAAGAACTTAACAGGTACACTGAGACAGAAAAAAACCTGATGATCTGCTCCTGTGAAGATTATAGTGTTGGAAACTCTATGAGAACAGACCTATAAATGTCCTATAGGGTCAGTAAGAGTGAGAATCAACTCAACAGTACACCACAACAATATACCATAGGCAAAACTAGAAAGCGCCTTGATCTTGCCTCACTGTAACAGAAAACACTATCTTCAATCTCACCTAATGTTGTTGTTGTTATGTGCCATCGAATCGCTTGCGAATCATAGCGACCCTATGTACAAGAGCTCTAAATGCTGTTCTATCCTGGGCCAACCTAGCCATCTCAAACGCACTTATTCCCACCGCTCCAGTCACAGGATCAATCCATCTCATCAAAGGTCTTCCGCTCGTTCGCCTCCCCTCCACTCTGTCAAACATGATGTCCCTCTCCAAGGACCAGTCCCTCCTTGCAACATGCCCACAATGTGTCAGATGAAGCTTCAGAATCCTTGACTCCAAGGAACATTCTGGCTTCACCCTCTCCAGGACAAACCTGTTTGTTCTCCTAGCAGTCCATGGTATATTCAACACTCTTCTCCAGCACCACAGCTCAAAGGCATCAATCCTCTTTCTATCAACCCTATTCACTGTCCAACTCTCTGATGCATTGCACATAATTGCAAAGACTATAGCCCAGATCAGGCACACCTTAGTCTCCAGCCTGACATCGTTGCTCTTCAGTACTCTTGAGAGGTCCCTCACAGCCAACTTTCCTAAGGCAGTTCATCTCCTGATTTCCTGGCTGCTGTTACCAAGAGTGTTGACTGTGGAGCCAAGTAAATTAAAACTGCTAACTATCTCAATCTCTTCACCATCCATGCCGATGCTACCAATTGGCCCAGTGGTTAGAATCTTTGTTTTCTTGACTGAGACAGACTAGGAAGAAGGATTGGCCATCCACTTCTGAAAAGACAGGCCTTCAAAAACCCTATGTACAGTAGAGCACACTTATATTGAAATGTGCAGAGAGCTGGAGTCAGAAAATCAAAAGGGACGAACTCGCTCAGCGTTTCTTAAGCTGAAGGAGCTGAAAAATCTTACCTAATACCAGTCATGAAACACAAGAGAGAATCTCTACATTACTAAGAGGCACAGGTCAATGTTGTTATGTGCCATTGAGTCACCTGTGACTCACTACGACCATGTGTACAACAGCTCTGAACTCTGCTCTATCCTGAGCCAACCTCATTGGCTCTGACACACCCACCCCCATTACCCCAGTCACTGAGTCAATCCATCTCATTCAGGGTCCTCTCAATAGTAATTTTATAAATAATAACATGCACATGAACGAAGTACAATGTAAACAAAAGTACAAAACAATGTACAGGCATATGAACTATTGTATGCAAATCAATAAAAATATGAGGGAGTTGGAAAACCAAACCCAATCAAAACCCCCCATACTCAGAGCCATTGAGTCAGAACTGACACAAAAAGTCCAGCAGGTTTCTGAGGCTTTATATCACACAGGAAAAGACTGTTCATCAGTCTCCCTTGGAGCCACTGGTGGGGACTCAAGCTCCTAGATGCTTGACCTTTGGGTAAATGGCATATCTTCGTATGGACTATGCCACCAGAGATCCGTTCTCTACATATACATAATAGTTACAAGCTGGATTTAGAAGAGGTCACGGCACTAGAGACATTATTGCCAATGTCAGACAGATCTTGGCATAAAGCAGAGAGTACCAGAAGAATGTCTGTTTCATTGAAACTGTAAAGGCATTTAACCGTGTGGATCGCAACAAATCGGTGGTTAACCTTGAGGGTCATGGGAATCCCAGAACACTCACCTGTTTTCATGCAAAATCTATACTTGGACCAGGAAGTGGTGCTCAGAACTGAGCAAGATAATACTGCAAATCAGGAAATGCATCCTGTCCTCATACTTTTTCAATCAGTATGCATAACAGATCATTCAGGAATGATCCTCCTTTATGAGGAGGAGTGTGGCATCAAGATTAGAAGAAAACTCATCAAAAACCTATGATATGCAAATTACACAACCTTGATTGTTGAAACTGAAGATGACCTGAATGCTTGCTGCAGAAAGCCAAGGACTGTAGTCTTCAATATGGATTGAAGCTCAACATTAGGAAGACAAGATTCTCACCACTGGGCTATTTGGCAGCACCATAATAGATGGAGAAGAGACTGATGTTGTTAGCAATTATAGCGTGCTCAGCTCCACAATCAATACTTTTACACCAACACTCAGGAAATCAAAAGACAAATTTCATTGAGAAAATTTACTGTCAGGCACCTCTCCAGAGTGCTGAAAAGCACTGATGTTAGTCTAGAGTCTAAGGTGCACCTATTCCTGGCCATGGTCTTTCCAATTACTTGTTACGCTTCTGAGAGCTGGACAATGAATGACTAAGGATGACACAAGAACTGTTGCCTTTGAGTTGTGGTGCCGGAGAAGAGCATTGAACATACCATGTATTGCCAAAAAAAATAAACAGGTTTGTTTTGGAGAGGGTGGAACCAAATTCCTCCTTGAAGGATAGGATTTTGAAGGTCCATTTCACATACTTTGGACACGTGGCAAGAGAGAACATCATGCTCAGAAGGGTGGAAGGACAGTGGAGGAGAGGAAGACCCCGGATAAGATGGACTGATACTGTAACTGGAGCAATGGGGTTGGTGTTTTTGAATTGGTGAGACTGGCTCAGGACAGGGAAGGGTTCAGAGCTGCTATGGTCGCTATAGGCTGCAGGCAATTCAATGGCACATAACACCAAGAATACCACTACCTTATATTGGTTGGTTTTTTATTTAATCCTCTTGTTTAGAGTCAACAAGACCTCATGGAGGACCTTCATATTTAATTTGGTTGTTATTTTACTTGGGGGAACATTCTTCTAAGTGGTACAGCACTCTTCTGTCAATTTTCTGCACTGAAGTAAATTTGGGTTGCTATGATGCTGAACCTTATGCCACTGGAGTGGCAAATGGCATAACGGTTACCCATGGTGGACAGTGTTTGATGTAGCTACCAGTTTAAGACAAATTTGGAAGCAGGAGTGGCATCAACTTCCTAAACCACATGCCTCTGGAAACTCTATGAACTTTGAGAAATGACATAGTTATAGAAAGGCTTCAGGTCTTTTTGTCATAGGGTCACTATGAATTGACTCAATGACATTTACTAATATTTCTGGAATCTCATTTTACAAGTAATAAAAATTGAACTTAAATCCACATGACACAAATCTGTAAGATTTTCATTCTTAGCCTCATCTTTACTCAAAATGTGGTTTTCTCATATGACTGACTAATCAGAAAAAAAAATATTTTCTGAGACTTCAGTATACCAAGCCAAACACTTCTTATTAATTTCAATGGTTTAAATCATTTTAATTAGAATATTGGTAGATATACTTATTTGAATAATTCATTTTTAAAGCCTTCTTTTTCTATGTAAACTATATTTATGCTGTAAAAAAAAAAATCCCCAAAACATGAATGACAAGTAGGTTAAACACCAGGGATAAAAATTTACACATTCTCATAATCTCTACAGTATCTCCCACAAGACAAAGCCAAAATCAGTATATAAAATATTCTTTTATTTTGGATCATATAATGATATAAGTTGGAAGAACTGAGAAGAAAGATAACTAGAAGAAAGAACAACATTATAAGTGGTAGGGAGCCAAAAAGCAGCTAGAAAATTATAAAGAAATAAGAACGGATGTGCTTTCAACTTTCTAGGACTGTGATGTTCAATGCATTGGCCATCAACCATATGAGGCTATTTAAATTTACGTTAAAAATTCAATTATTCACAGCTCTGATCTCATTTTGAGCCACATGTGACCAATGACTACTGTACTGTGCAGTAAAAAGAAAAAAAATAACATTTTCACCATCCCAAAAAGGTCTTTAAAACCATTCTATTCCAGAGGGTGAGGACACACAAAACATCGGGAATCTAGACTTGAACAGAAAGAACATTATCTTGATTCAGAGGTAAATCATTTATCTCAAAGTCTTCTATTTACAAACCTACTGCATAATGCACAGAGTCTGAGATTCAAGTGACTTACAATTACTTCTTGCTAAAAATAATGACACTTGCTGACTTCTTAGGGAAGATCTGATGGCATAGTTCATAGCATTGTGATTCTAGCACAAAGGATGAAGTCTCCCTAGTAGTTCAAATCCTCAGTGGCTCTGGGGGAGAAATATAGGCTATCTCATATTCATGTGATTTAGAGCTCTGAGCCTATTCCAACTCAATGGAAATTAGTTGGAATGAGTTTGATTTGATTATATATATATATATAATGAATAGCTTTGGTGGTACAATGCTTAAGACATTCAGCTTATTCATTATGAGTTGGAAGTGGCATAATGACAGTGGGTTTGTAGAAGAAAATTGTTCATAAACAAGTTAAATTAAAGGTACCTATAGGACCCTCAGTGACTGTCAATAAAGTAAGTGAAAATTCAACTGCAAGGGAGGAACAACATCATACAGAAACAATCACTTAGAGACTCAGTGATACATTTTTAAACTGAAGGAAGTGAAAAACAAATTCAAGCCTCAAGTTGCAATACGTAAGAATGCTATGGGCAGAATATTGAATGATGCAGGAAGCATTACAGAGTAGAATGAGGGGCAGAGTCTCTATGAAAAAGAACTAGCTGACACAGAAGAATTTAATGAAACAACATATGCTCAAGAAGCAATGGTAATGAAGGAGGAAGTTAATGCTCCTCTGAAGGAATGGGTGAAAATAAAGGTTCCAATAATTGATAGAATACCAATTGGCATATTTAAACAAACAGACACTGCCTTGGACATGCTCACCAATTTGTCCCAAGAAATCTGGAGGACAACTACATGGACAGATAACTCAAAGAGATACATATTATTCTCATTCAAAAAAGGAGATCTAACAAAATGTGGACATTACTGAACATTATCACTAATATCACACTGAAGCAAAATCCTGCTGAAGATTATCCAATAATGAATGCAACAGTACATTGAAAGACAACTACCAGAAATACAAGCTGAGTTTAGAAGAGGTTGCAGCACTAGAGACATTATTGCCAATATCAGATTGATCCTGGCTGGAAGCAAAGAGTACCAGAGGAATGTCTTGGCTGAAGGCAAAGAGTACCAGAGGAATGTCTGTGTTTCATTGACCAAGCAAAAGCCTTTGAATGTGTGGATCACAACAAATTGTGAGTAACCTTAAGAAGAATGAGAATCCCCCAAATCCTGACTGTGCTTATGAGAAACCTCTACCTAAGACCAGGAAGTAGTCCTCCAAACAGAGCAAGAAAACAGCATTGTTCAAAATCAGCAAAGGAGTGTGTCAGGGGTGCGTTCTATCTCCAAACCTTTTCAATCTGTATGCAAAAAAAGATCATTTGGAAGGCTTGACTTTATGAGGAGAAATGTGACATCAAGGCTTAGAGGAAGACTCATCAAAAACCTGCATTATGCAGGTGGCACAACTTACTGAAAATTAGGAGGACCCGAGGTGGTTGCTACAGGTGAAGGACTGTAGTATTCAAGCTCAACATCAAGAAGACAAAGATTCTCACCATTGGGCCAATTGGCCACACCATGACATATGGAGAAGTGAATGAGGTTGTTAACAATTTCAGCTTGCTTGGCTCCACAATCAACACTCTTGGCATCAGTAGTCAGGAAATAAAAAGATTAATTGCATTAGGGAAGTCAGCTATCAGAGACTTCTCCAGGGGGGTAAAAAACAATGATGTCAATCTTGAGATTAGAGTTCACCCAATCCAGACCATTCTGTTCAAAATTATTTATTGTGCATCAGAGAGATGGGCATTAAGTAAGATGACAGATGAAGAACTTAATACTCTGAACTGTGGTGCTGGAGAAGAGTACTGAACATACCATGGACCGCCAAGAGAACAAACAGGACTTGGAAAGAATGAAACTGAGTTTCTCCTTGGAAGCTCCGTCTCACATATTTTGCACATGTGGTCAGGAGGGACTAGTCTTTGGAGAAGGGCCTCATGCTTAGAAGTGTAGAGGGACAGCACAGAAGAGGAAGACCCAGGAGGACAAGGATTGATACAGTGACTGAGGTGGTGAGGGTGTCAGAGTCAGTGAGACTGGCTCTGGATAGGGCAGAGTTCAGAGCTATTGTATGTACCTAGGGTCCCTGTCAATTGCTGACAATTAAATAGTACATAACAACAACAATAAATGAAATGAGATGTAGGCAAAGAGGAGGTAATCAAGACTTAAAGAACCTGGAGAGCATTAAGCTTAGTGCACTAATTCAGTCTCATAAGGATAAATACTACGTAAGAGCATTACTCTAAAAATAGAAAGATTACTCTTAAGATGTGTACAAAAATCTAAAGGAGGAATGGGAGGGAGAAGGAAGGCAAAGGGGAGGAAGGAGGGAAATTATGAGGCAATTTAGTGGGCAGAATGAGGGGGGTAAAGGCTTTAGAAAGATCCAGTGGGGACCTGAAAAGGTGGAGTAATGGCAGTCATGGATTTATGATAATTAAATTTGTAAAACAAAAAGTATGAGAATGATAATGTAAAACACAGTGTGAATGGAAGAATGCATGAAATACAATGTATATAAATGAAACAGTGTATATGACTTTTTCCATACAAACCAATATTAAAAAAAGAATGGTTGCAATTAAAAAAAAAAGACAAGAGATTGCCAGACGAATAGCAATCAGATGATCTTTCATTAAAAAGAAAAGTTAGAATGAGATATATGCTTAAAAAGTTAAAAGCTACAGAGAAGCAAAGTAGAGCGATGATTCTCCCTCACATCATTTTTTTCAATGTTTATCTTGCACATCAATCTGATTCTTCTGCAGTATGTCAGGTGAAGTCCATGTATAAAGTCATCATTTGTGTTTTTTAAAGAAGATATTTGTGATGAATAAACCATTCGATGTATAAAAGTCAATCATTCAAGTCTGGCTTCATTTCTGACCCCTAAACCGTACTTCCCAACTATTATTCCTTCCTCATTATCTTTGATTTTTACATTCCAGTCACCAATTATTATTAAATCATCTTTACTACATGTGTGATCAATTTTTGGACTTCAAACTTTGGTAAAAATCTTTCATTTTCTCCTCTTTGCCTTTAGCTGTTAGTGCATGTATTTGAACAGGTTTTCTTTGTATGCATATTGATAGTATCCTATTATCACTCAAACTTTGTATATCACAATTATTGTTGTTGAGTACCATCGAGTAGAAACCAATCCATAGCTGAATCTACAGTGGGTTTTCAGAGGCTGTTAATTGCATGGGAGGAGACTGTCCATCCTTTTCCCATGGAGCAGCTGGTGGATTTGAACTGTGTGTGTTCGGGATTACAGGGTAGTTTCTCATCACTTGCAATTGTCTTTTTAACTATGAATGTAATACTATTCTTTCTCACTGTTTCATTCTCCACATTGTAGATCAATGGGTTGTCTGATTCAATGTGGTCCAAGCCAGTCCATCTCATCTCACTAAACTTTAAAATGTTGTATTTATGCATTCCATTTCATTTTTCACACCTTCTAGTTTTTTGCATTCATACTTCACACAATTCATGTTCCATTCATTAAAGGATGTCTACAGCTATTTTTCACAATTTCTACTGACTTCTAATTTGCATGTTACCTCTAATACTATAACTATCCACGTTTCTCTATTGTTTCTAGGATTTTCAGAGACCTATTATTTCAGAATTGGATAAATTCTCATCACTGGACAGATAGGCAGCATCATTATAGATGGAGAAAAGACTGAAATTGTTAGTGACTTCACTTGACTTGGATCCACAGTTGAAACCCTTGGTACCAGTGGCAGTCAGGAGATCAGGAGCTATATTGCATTGGGAAAGTCTGTTGTCAGGAACCTCTCCAAATTACTGAGGAACAATTATATCAGTTTGAAGACTAAGGTTATACCTAGGTTCAGGTCATTGTCCTTTTCAATCACTGGACAGTAAGTAAGGAAGACAGAAGAGTAATGTGCTGGTGAAGAGTACTGAATAGCTCTGGAACTGCCAAAAGAACCAAGAAATGATGTCTTAGAGGAGGTACAGAGTGCTCCTTGGGGGCAAAGATGACAAAGGCCTGTCTTTCATATTTTGGGCATGTTGCTAGGAGGGGCTATTCCTTGGAGAGGGACATGCCTATAAAGGTGGAGGTTGGCTAAAGAGAGGAAGACCTTCAACCTGGTGGATTGACAGTGATCGCAGCAACAGGCTCAAGAACATCAGAAATTATGAGGCTGTCACAATATAGGACAAAGTTCAGATCTTGTTGTTCACAGGGTTGCTATGAGTTGTACTTGACTCAACAGCACCTAACAACATACTTTAGAAATGAGCAAAAATAACAAAACAATAACAGAAATGAAGGTTGTTAAAGAAAGATAAATTGCTGCCATCTGAATGAACATTTCTAAGGCATGATTCAAACAAAATCCCAAGAAAAGTGATGCAATTAAACTATTATGACACATTAACAGAAAATCTTGTTCTACAGGCAAATTCCTGGCAGTCAGTGCCTGTACAGGTAACAGCTGTTCTGATCTTGGGACATTACTCAGCTGCACCCAATGCTGCTTTATCATACTGTATGTAACAATGAAATTAAAGTAGGACTGTGCAACTGTGTGTCTCATTGGGCGTTTTAAAACATCTCAAAAAAAACAATTACTCCCTGGGGTACATTGCGATGTTTCTTCATAAATGGAAACATACCTAACGCAGATAATTTTCACAGGTGAGCTAATGCTTCGCTTCACCAGAACATGTAAACCAAACTCCCAACTATTGTGTTGATTCTGACTCACAGTGACCTTCCAGGACAGAGCACAAAAGGTACCAAAGGCCCACATCTTCACAACAGCTGAATGCCTCATCTTTCTCCAGAGAGGCTGGTGGATTAGAACTGCTATACTTTAGCAGCCAAGCTCCTATATCTCACCAGGATTCCGATAAGCAATACCTGCAACTAGGTCAAACTGTCAAAAATAGAATTTGTTAAATTCTAACCACCTATTGACATTTGGTTTTCATTGGAGTCAAGGATTCTGCAGCTTCGTCTGACACTTTGGGCATGTTGCAAGGAGGGACTGGTCCTTGGAGAGGGACATCATGTTTGGCAGAGTGGAGGGACAGCGCAGGAGAGGAAGACACTTGATGAGATGGATCGATTCTGTGAGTGGAGGGGTGGGAATGAGTGCGTTTGAGACGGCTAGGTTGGCACAGGATAGAACAGCATTTAGGGCTCTTGTACATAGGGTTGCTAGGAGTCGCAAGCGACTCGATGGCACATAACAACAACAACAACAACAACATTCAGAAAATTGTGAAAGTCAACATCCTGTTCTATTACTGCTTGTCCTTTTCTAAGTCTTGTTTTAAAAATTCTTATTTCTCTTTATGAGGATGTGGAGTTTGTCTGCAGGTCTACTCAGTGTACGTGTACATTGTCAACTAATGTGTTCTTTCATGGTTAAGTCAGCTAAGTAGGGAGGGGAAAATATAATGCACATAAGCCTCAGGTCTAAGAGCATTCACCTGATGGCCAAATTTCAAAATCTATCATTTTACTTAGAGACACTATACTAAACCAAACGACTGCCATCACAATGATTCTGACAAATAGCAACCCTCCAGGACAGAATGGAGCAGCCTCCTGGGGCTTCTGAAGCTATAAATCTTTATGGAAGCTGACTGCTATGGATTTCTCCCTGGGAGTGGCTAGCAGTGTCACACCACTGGGCTCTTAACCACTGCACCACCGGGATTCCTTCGAGACTTGAAAGGTAGTTGTAATTTAGGATATCCTGGCCTTAACTGATTAATATGAGGAAAATGTACTCCCTTAACTACCGCTCAGAATCCCTTTAAATTACCACTGATCGGCAATCCGTCATCAGCAAATATGCTTATGTCAAATGCCCTTATAATGAGCTATCACGTCTTCAAACATTTTCTTCCATTAGCTAACCAGGAGATTTACACAAAGCATACAACCTACAGAGAGTAGAGGAAATGAAATATTGGCTCCTGGCTTAAAGGAACACATCCAGTTCTGAACAGTAGGTGGGGGAAGGAATGTATAAATTGAGGAAAGAATTACCTATTCATCTTCATCAATAGATGACACCTTCATCATTTGGCCTCTAAAAACAAAGGATGTTTTAATTTGCTGGGAAGAATACATCTCTTCAGGGAGGAGATTTGGGGATTTGACCATGAATAATAATGAAGTGAGCAGAGTTTTCTTCCTATGGAAAATCTAGCTCGATCCTTTCAACCCAAATGAGATTCTAAATTGCAGGTGGAGGTCAGGGAATTCAGTTTATTTATTGAAGTCCGACCAGGCATCTTTCACCAACATCAACAAGATCTGTATTTCCTCTCACTCAAGTTATCATTAAGGCAAAATAAAAAATGATCAAAACCTCCCATATGTATGTGTCAGGTTATAACAACAACCCGGGGTTCAAAAACAAATGCTGTTTCCAAAGCTGTGTCTGGCCTTTCTAGAATGTTCTATAGGACAGAAAACTCAGCTCCTACTGACAGAGCCCTATCTTCATTACCCTACTCCTCTGGCAAACGCAAAACATTCTCTTGGCATCAGCAGCTTCCAATAAATCATTTAGGCTCATGCCAAAGCTCAAAGCTCAGAATTTATTAAGTTTAAATCAGTTCTGATACAAATTATCAGTTCTGATACCCATTATCAGTTATTTACAATGACAATATTTCTCCAAGCTCATTATGTGTTCTACGCACCTCAGAAAGCTGAAAGCATCAATGCAGCTGACCTTCTGTGGCTTCCTAATCATGACCGTTTCCCGTAGGGGAACTTTAAAAAAAAAAAATAAAGAAAAGAACATCCCAGAACATTATGCAAGTCAGGTAGAGAGAATGCGAATCCCAGAGTAAAAACAGACTTATAATAAGAGGCCCTCAATATGCAGCACTGGAGTGATGTATAAATCAATAGAGAATGATTAAAACATTGCTCTATGAAGGGTCTGCATAGTTAATGTACATTTCATTATGGGAGAAGAATGCTGTAGTCGGACCAAATGCACGTGCACTCAGAGCAGCAGAAGTAAAATGGAGCCAACGATTTAATATATGGAATTCCAAGGAATAGAGCTAATCAACACCATCTATTTAATTTCACTTTGACAATGCTCCTTCAAAGATTTTATTTGTAATTTGAATGTCCGTATCAGAGCATACATGCATAGCAAGTCATCTGATTTCTAAAACACCCCATCATTTAACAGATATCTGCTCCTGTCCCCAATTCCAAAGCCTGGCATTAATTTAAAAAACACACCATTCTTACTCAAAAGCCACCCAAAATCCATAACCAAATATCCCTAATTGCATGATCACTGTACTACCAGAATAACTTTTTTCTTATTCTTTCTCTGAAATGGGTCAGGTAAATGTTGCTACACTCCTGTTCTCTCACACAGAAAGTAACTTTAATAGATTAGTCATATTTGGTTCTGCTTTAATTAATATCACTAAAAATACAGTTTTGTACAAAAACAAGCAGCAAAAAGAAGCAAAACAGCTCTGAGAGACTCCCCTGAGGATGAAGACAGCAGGCAGCTGCAGCCGCCACAGTGGCCAGTCCTTGAAGGCCCACCCCACATTGCCAGAACCAGAAGAACCACCACTGTATTCAGAGATCAATAAGCCGGTGTAATCACAAGTATCCTTAATGTGTTTGAAGGAGACAGACAAGTCAGAGGAATGCAATGTGAAAAGATGCGGCTATTCCAGATTTGAAGATGGGAGCCAACAAACATGGGCCACTTTGAGAAGCTGTAAAAGGAACAACTGAATCATCGCTAGTCATCTGCAGTAGTTGCTGTTAGTCTGTTAGCCTTCCTCCCCACCTGTCTTCGGCTTTTTCTTTTCCATGCAGTGCTCATGGGCCTTCTAACCTCAGCATGGCTGGTGTCCACCACAAGGGCAAGATACATCTGCTGTAAGGTTTGCCACCACTGGACAAACGCAGTGCAGGGGGCATCTATGTTGGCAACAACAGGCTCCAGGTCAAACCAAGGCTGTGAGTTCAGAGGGCATCATTATGGTTAACTGCGTTCCAGGGTATGCTCAAGAGTGAGAAAAGAGGATGAGGCAAAGACCATGGTCATAGCCACTGTTCTGCTGTCAAAGCCCGCCTGCCTACACCCAGCTGACTGGAGGCAGGAGATGACAGCAGCCAGGATCCCAGGCAGGAAAAGGTCTAGGGAGCAGGAGTTCCCAGTGAGGAATAGGAATAGTTATTAAAGTGCAAACCAAGAGAACGGGACTGTGTTCACTTCTCTGTAAATAAAATTACAAGGGTTTCTATCAAAAACAAAACATAAATAAAATAAAAATAAATGGAGCCCTGGTGGCCTAGTGCTCAATATATTGGCTTGTTAACTAAAACGTCAGCAGTTGAGATACACCAGTGTCTCCACAGCCGGAAGATGGGCACTTTCTTCCTATCAAGTTTCACATCCCCTCAAACCCAATGGAGGGTTACTATGAGTGAGAACCAATCCAGGATAGTGAGATTTATTTGCACTCTAATTTTTCCTGAGAAAGAGCCATAATGGAGGGTGTTGAGCTAAGAGATTTGGTGTGACTTCAAAAGCACAACCCTCTGCATGTCATATTGAGGATAATGTGGAAGCAGCAAGAATGAGGGCAGAATGAGCAAAGAGGAGGCTATCACAGTGATCCAGCTGAGGAATGATAGAGGCTTGAAGCAAAGCACTGGTATTGATGAGGACAGGGGATGGCACCGTTTTTGTGCCCTGAGCAACGGAAAGGGTGGAGTCACTTTGCCCTGAGATGAGGCAGTGGCAACAGAAACATCTTTGGGTGCAAAGGGCATAGGGAGTCAGAGCTTGGTTTAGGGCCTGTCGCTTCAGAGACCAGGCAGATATCCAAATGGAGATGCTGGGTGTGAGACAGTCCGGCTAACCAACTTGGAATTCAGGGGAAGCTCTGGGCTAGAAGCAAATATGTGACACTCTCTACATACATGCACCATTATCGCCAACTTCCGTTTTAGCAAGTCTCATGAATGAGCATTCTCCAGAAGACAGAAATGTTCTTGAGTGCTGGGCATTAATAACAAACAAACAAAAACTACTCTGCTAAAATGCTCAGTGAAAACT
This sequence comes from Elephantulus edwardii, assembly GCF_000299155.1. NCBI lineage: Eukaryota > Metazoa > Chordata > Mammalia > Macroscelidea > Macroscelididae > Elephantulus > Elephantulus edwardii. Next base: position 998,972 of record NW_006400150.1, read on the forward strand.
AATGTCTTCATATTTTAACTTGTGTAACTTGGATGGCCAGGGAGAATGATTTATTAACACGTCTTCTGGTCATTTAGATGGTATCTGTGAATTGCATGTTCATGCCCTCTGCCTGTTTGAAAATTAGAATGAGGTGTACTCTTTCTGTTGATTTAGAAGACACTTTAGATGTGCACTTTGTTATGGGACAAAGAATTTTTCTAAATTTTAATTGTGTTTATGGTGCCTCCTGGTTTATAAGAGGTTGGCATATTCATCCTTGCAGGGCATCAGTCTTTTCTTTTATGGAGCCTTCCTTTTCCTTTCTTTACTCTATTTGCTTGCAAAGCCATTTTTATCTGAGTATCAGAAAATATTAAGCTCCATTTTATCCTAGATGTTGATGGCTTACTTGAAGGAACAACTCTTTCAATTAAAAAATTCAAATAAAGCAAAGAAGCTAATTGCTGGTGGTAGTTAGTACCCAGCACACGCAGGCCAGCCCATTTGAACCAACAACCTCCAACAATCCTTTCTTCCTCTTCTCGTGTTTTAACCTTCCATGGACTAATGTCAGATGCAAAAAAAGTACAAAGGATTGACCTTAAGGATTACACTTGTGTTGTGTGCCATCAGGTCCATTCCAACTCAGTGTCTCTACAGGACAGAGTCTCACTGCCCTGGAGGCTGACAGGCTGAGCTTGACTGAAATGGACGATCTTATCCCTCATTCAAAGAGCTACTACAGAGTTTGCAAGGCCAATGCTTTGGTTAGCAGCCTAAGGTGTATCCACTGTGCCACCTGAGCATGACTCTAGAAAGTTACCCATAAAATTTACTCATACTTATTTTCGTTGAATTGGAATGAACTCCAAAGCTGACTCTCCTTTGGGTTTCCAAGGCTGAAAATTGCAGAGTAAGAACCTTTCCATCTTTCTCCCAGGGAACCAATGGTAGATGCCAACTGCCAGAGAGGCATGGCCTCTGGGTTAGCAGCCAACTCCCTACCAGAGCGCCCCACAGTACCACAGGGGTGAGGAAAGGCACAACTTCTAATAAAGAATATTTTTCTACCTCCTTCCAAAAGAAATTGAAGTCATTTTATGCTGGTTTTAATTTTTCTTAATTGGGGGTGGGGTGGGGGGTGGAAATCAAGCCTTTGAAAGAACCAGTCATTGCCAAGTGGATACCAATTCAATGCACCCTTATGTTTGTCAGGGTACAGCTGTGCTCCCCAGGGTTTAGTAATCATTCAGTTAGCAGCCAATAATGTTAACTATTTGCATACCACTAAGGACTCATTTTACTTAACAGGAATGTGAAATCTGGTCCCAGGAAAATGCTTCTTATGGAATGCCTTCTGGTTGCTACACCTTTCTGGAGGTTTATACGAATGACTTCTTTGAGCTAACCTGTAGCTTTCACTAGCTAATAGAGGTCAGTATTATAGGCATGATTTCCTAACATTAAGGGAGTTTTCATAATAAAAAAAAACCCTCAATAATCTGAAATGCACTAGAAAACTATGGCATAAAGAACAACAGCAAAAATAAAAATTATATCAGTATATTTCACTTAATTCCAGAACACTTAATTATGCTTATGTGAAACCTGCACACAGATAAAAGCAGCAGTTGTTCAAAAAGATCAAGAGGAAACTATTTAAAATCGGGAATAGAAGGCATCACAGTTGAATCCTTTTATCATACATCTTCAATCTACATCCTGAACCAATGATTCTAGAAATGGGATAAAGAAAGCCACACCAACTAAATCTCACAAATGAATCAATAAACATAGTAAGAAGTGGATAAAAGTGTGACGTTTTCAGGGATTTAATTTTACTTGGATCCACAATCAACATCAACGGAAGCAGCAGGCAGGAAATCAAAGAATGCATCGCAAGGGACATACATGCTACCAGGGACCTCTTCAAGTGTTGAAAAGCAAGGACGTTATTGAAACACTCAGGTGTATTGGATCCAAGCTTTTGTACTTTCAATTGTTTCATAACTCTGTGAACACTGAACGCAGAATAAGGAAGATACAAGAACTGATCTTTTTGAATTGTGGTGTCGGAGAAAAATATTGAACATAATCACAAACTGACAAAAAGAACAAGCCAATGCGTTTTAGTCGTCAGATGCTCCCTAGAAGCAAAGATAGTAAAACTTCCCTTCACATTCTTTGGTCATGTTATCAAGAGGGTCGTCCTTGGGAAAGGACGTGATGATTGGCCAAGGATAGGAGCAGTGAAGGAGAGAGAGACCCTCAATGGGCTGTACTGACAGTGATTATCACAATGGGCTTAACCACAGCAGAGATGACGAGGATGGTGCAAGATCAACTGTGTGGGTTTGGTTGGGTTTGGTTTGGTTGGTCACAGGGTCTCTATCAACTGGAGGTGACTTGATGGAACCTAAAAACAACAAATATCTCATTTAGGGAACATAAAGCTTGCGTCGTTAAACAATTCTGTTCACCTTCAACAAATTTAGGCTGTGCTATTTTAAAGAATCAGAGTCCTTTAGAAACCACCTACAGAATCCAGCAACTTGGATGCATTTTAACATTTTCCCTTCCCAAATTAAAATACACATTTTTAATAGATGTTCATACATTCTCTTGAAAATTTTAGCACACAACAGAAGAACTTTATAATTCATTTTCTATATGAAACTCAGGAAGAGCACTCCTTTCTCCCAATGATAATTCAAATAAACAGTGGAGTCTGATTTCAATAATAGTTACATTAAAAAATTACACTGGTCATTGAAATGCTTCCTACATTCTGAACTTCAAATACTGTACTTTGTACATGATGTCTCATTTAATTCTTACAAAACCACCAACTTGGGCTATTGGTATTATTTATACTTCACAGCTGAAAAGATCTAAGAGGTCTGGTTAGAAAAAAATCAACAAGGGTTGCAATTATGAGCACCACAGAAAACCGCAGGGGATGACTGATGTGCTTCACATAGTCAACTCGATTAAGACCATTCCAAAAGAGTAGAGTTTTAAAATGGCCCATGACCCTCTCAGTCATTGGTTTCAGTTATGTACTCTGATCTCTTATGCCTTTCCAACTCCCCAGACTCTGCAATGCATTCTAGCAATAAAAGGGATATAAGAGAAAAGATGCTTAGGGAGCTCTGGTGGCCTAGTGGCAAGAAGCTGCACTGCAATCCCAGAAGCACACAGTTCGAATCCACCAGATGCTCTGCTGGAGAAGGAGGGGCAATCTCCTCCTGTACCAGTCAGATCCTATTTGACGGTACACACACACAAAATAATAAAATAAAATTTTTTAAAAAAGAGAAAAGATAAAAAAAAAAAAAGAGAGAAAAGATGCCATTCTCCTGTCAGTGCCCCTGGAAAAAATACATGGACGATGTTTGAAACACAACTAGCCACCCTCTGGGAGAGATGCTTTATTATCTCAGCAGTTACAAGTACAGGTTGATTAAGGTCCACAACATGTTCTATGAAATAGGATGTTTTATGATTGGTCATTGTGTGAACACTATATTTAAAAGTATCATACTCTACTGAAACCTGGTATTGGATTTCCCTATCAATGGTGCTGCAACTGCTACTGATACTGGAGCTGCTGGAGGAGCCTGAAGGAATGGGGCCCCGTAGGAATTAGCTGAGGTGGGGCACAAACAGAGCAAGAGAAAGCAAGAAGGGAGCAGAGCACACCCAGCCCTGCTCCCTTGTCTCACTATTTCATCTGCCTGAGCAGCAATATTCCCTAACCGTGGCTGCCACCACCTGCTCCCCAGGCATACCTGAGACCCCACACAGCCAGTCAATGTCCTCTGCTTCACCTGCCAATATCCCATGCCAATAACCATGGTCTAGTGCTGCAAGAATCTGGGGTTGGGATCTTTAAATCCCTCTTTATTATTAAGTACTGTAGAGTTGGGATCAACTCATAGCTGACCCTCAGCAGATCTCCAGAGGCTGCAGATGACATGGAAGGAGACTGCTCATCTTTGTTCACAGAGCAACTGGGAGATTCACACCATGTGCCTTTGGACTGGCAGAACAATCAACTCCTACGCCACCAGAGCTCCCTTTAAATTCTTTAGGGGAAATTAATTATAATGATAATGATAATAATAATAATAATAAAAAGGAAAGTGTCTTACCCTTAAAAATATCCATTAGATGTCCAATGTATGTTGGACAGTGCCCAAAGGCATATTAAGAGAGGCAAATCTGTTCATTGTCTGCAGTTCTTTTAAAATGTTGTTCAGAGGCTTCACTTGGCTCACCAAGTGATGGACAAGATATTGACTCAAAGGAATGCTTCTCTAACACAATGAACTCAGAAACAATACATTTTACTTTCTTCCACTTCATTGAGTAAGTTGTTATGTTATTGCCAGGTGTCATCAAGTTCACACCAACTAATACTCTATGTATTCTCTGATCACATTCTTGCCTGATGCTGTACCATCTTCACAACTGCAGATCCACTCTGACCACTGTTTGGCTTATTAAGGTCGTCCTTTCCTTCTCTAACTCTTCACCTTTTCAAGCATGATCTTCTCTTCCAAGGACTTGCCTCTCCTGATAATATCCCCAAAGCAGACGAGACAAAGTCTCACCATCCTTGCCTCTATGGAGCACTCAGGCTGCACTTTTTCCGAGAGAGACTGTTCTTTTGAGAGGCCATGGTTTATTCACTGCTCTTTGCCAATACCACAATTCAAAGCTATAAAGTATTTCATTTTCCTTATTCATTATGCAGCTTTCAAGTGCATGTGAAGTCATTGAAAATACCATGGCTTGGGGTAGGAACATCTTAGTCTTTAAATGTAAAGATATCTCTGGCAGCATATTTATCCAATGCAATACGGGTTTTGATTGTGGATCCAAGTAAGACAAAATCATTCACAACTGAGTTCCCAGAAAAATCAGGTTGGTGGAAATAGTCTATCAAATGGAATAAAATCTGAAGAGGTCCTTAAAGGTGACCTATTTGTACAATTATGTTAGTGAGCCACAATCAGCATTTTCAATAAAGTGAGATGAATTGAATAGAAAATATTAGAATGTGTTACATACAGTATTGTTTTCTGAAGCTTGTTAGAGTGACATTCTATAATCAGTTATACAGTTATATGGACAACGTGTATTAGGTAGTGATATATAATAATGTACTCCTTACTATAAGTTTTCAACGTGGCTTGATTCCTTCCAGCACCACACACTTGTATTCATGCATGCAAAGACCAGTTCTGCTAAGCTTACATTCTACAATTGTCCTGACTTCCCTGGTCCTGTCCCTGTGCACACACCACTTCCCCAGTTAAGATAAACTTCTCACTTGGACTCCTTAGAATAGCTTCCAAGTAGATTTCTGTTATACAGGGACGTCCTCCATTAAGTCCCACTTTTTGTCAGAATGATCTATTTGAAATGCATATCTGACTCTATCAATCCCCAAGTTAAAACTCTTTAGTGCCTCTTGTGACATGAACTATAAGGCCTCCCTCCGGTCAATTCCAAACCCCCTCCAGATGTATCTATTGTCATTTCAATCCTGATAACTACTCGACAGTAACAGCCCAGCAGCTATCATATCCTGCAGAATAACTTAGATGCTTATCCTCCCAACTCCTCTAACCACTGGTTCCTCCTGCTCTTCCTCTGAGACAACCCCCGACCCCGCACCAAGAGTCTTCTCTTCTAGAAAGGATTTCCAGAACCTCTAAACACTGATCAGTTAATCTGTTCCGAGCTCTCAGAGGATTCTGCAAATTCTTCTGACTTGTTACTCTGAGAAAAATCAGGCTGTCTGTGCTCAACTCTCCGCTAAGCAAGTCGTCATTTACTTTCCCCAAGGTCTCTACTCAAGTGTTCCCTTCTCGGTGCCACTTCAGCTGTCCTCTCCCCTGGCCACTCTAAAATTTCAATCTAATATCACTGCCCTTTTCTGCCTTCTTAGATTCCTTCTCTCATTTCTTTTTTTCCTTATCATGACCCTCTCTGCTGGACATATATACACACAATCTCATGTATAAAATGCCAGTTTATGTAGGCAAAAGGATCCCTGGTGTATAGTGTATTACTCATCGGGCTGCTAACTGGAAAGACAGGAGTTCCAACACATCTTTCAATCCATGGGAGAAAGATGAGGCCTTGTTAACATTTACAGCCTTGGAAACCCAATGGAGGGTCACTAGGAAACGGAATGGGCTCAATGGCAATGGATTTGGGTACGTGTGTATAAAAATGAAAAAAAAAGTATTAATCTTGTTTATTGCCCATCTTCACAATAAAGATCACCAACTCAAATATTTGTCTGTTTAATTACAAGTACATCCCAATGCCTGGCACATGGAAAGTAATAAATATTTGTTCACTGAATAAATGAGTACCATTAAGATCAGAGACTTCAGCTAATTCACCTCTGAGTCTCCAGCACATATTCTATTGCCCGTCACATGGTCAGAATACAACAAATGTTTGCAACTTAAAATCTGGAAACAGAAACTCATGTATGATGCATCCTACTTTTTGCCCTATAGGTCCATTTCCACAGAAAAAGGACACAAGAACAAAAGAAAACTAAGTACAGAAAGCCTCCTTCTGACCGATAAGAATGCTGAAGTGCAAGAATCTTACCGCACCTGGGGAGGGGGAAGAACATCAAGAAGTTTCTAGGCATCTGGTGCCTTTTAAAGGTAAATACGAGGAAAAAAACATGCACTCTCACTTGGTGTGCATATATAAAGATTAAGAGCTTTTAATACCCATATTTCAGCATTCATATTTGTTGATAATAAAATCGTTAAAGTTCTGAGGCAGTTGAAACAAATGAACCACCAGGAATCTTATTCTTTTGGGAGAAAATGGCTTATACTTGATAATAAGTCACGGGCACATCCAATATTTATAATAATTTTTAAAATCAGATTAAGAATGTAAGGAGAGTGATAAAATATGTATATGATCTTGAAGTTAAGACTAAATCTCACATGTGTTCTTTAGCAATTTCTATTAAAATGAATTTGTGAACAATTCTTGAAACTAGAAGAGAATGTGAAATCTTTTTTAAATGCTCCTTCTGATCGAATTAATTAATTAAGTGAATCATTAATTCACTTGTTTTACTAAGGAGGTATATCACTCTGTCATTAAGATATAAATTGAGCAAAACAGGTATTTATAAAGAAAAAAGCACATAAATAGAAAACAGGAATATTTTTAAGAAACAAAGATTTCATTAAAAGTTAGGGAAATTTACCATGGACTGCTAAGTAAACAAACAGATTCATCCTGGATAGGGTGAAACCGGGCTGCTCCTTGTAGGCAAAGATTCTGAGGCTTCGTCTGGCATACTTTGGACATGTTTTAAGGTGAGACCGGTCCTTGGAGAGGGACATCATGCTTGGGAGGGTCAAAGGATAGTGCAGGAGAGGAAGGCCCTCTATGAGGTGGATTGATTCAGTGACTGGGGTAATTGGGATGGGTTTATCGGAGACGGTGTGATTGGCACAAGACAGAGCAGAGTTTAGGGCTGTTGTACATAGTGTAGCTATTAGTTGCAAGCGACTCAAAAGCACCTAACAACAACATAAATAACCTCACACTCTAAGATGACGCTATTTGAAGAAGTAGTTTAAAAATTTTATTATATGTAAATACACTCTCCAATATCCAAGCTAGGGCAGCAAGGACGACCCAAATCTATAACTCACAATCATTACCTCATTACTCACAGTCAGAATCCCAGTTATAGCATTTATTGTTTGACTTTACAACTTGATCCAATTGTGACATCTTAGGTCACCAGGGTGATGGTTTAAAACAAAATCGTCCCTTGAGATTCTTGACACTCCATTCCTTCTAAGCATATTTATATCAACAACCTAAGGATCAAAGAGTGTTTAGCATAATAACGGAAAGAGAAAGGAGGGAACCAAAAGGGAGACTTTTCTGCTGGCAGGAGGAAAATGATTCTTTTGCTTAGTAAGATGAACCAATGTGCAATCACCATGTTTGCTCATAAGTAAAACAAGAATAATTTCAGTAAATGTAATAATTTTATATTTTATATCCTTGAGTCAAATTTTCAAAATACCTTCCTTGGCTCCCTTCAGCCCACCATCATTCCCAGAAATATCTTGGCCTTGTATCTGGGAAAGGAAGAGAGGGGGAGGTGTTCCAGCAATTGCTTAGAAAGATTCCTCCTGTGATAAATTTCACCATCACTAAATATTCTTTCAAAAGACTTTGCTTTTTTAAAAAAACAAAACAGATAGCTTCATAAAGTATAATACTTTAATGAATATATTATATTATTTAAAGTTACTTAGGAGCCTTTTTCCTCTTAAATGGCCTGAATAAATTAGGAAAATACTATACAACATTGATTAGCAAGTGAAAGGGAAACATTCAGAGATTTTCCTAGAAAAGCAGAAAAATAGTCATCTCCAGAGATATCCATCATCTTGGATTTACAAAGCTACAAAGAAAAGAAAACTTTTCATATGAATAAAAACATTTTTATTAGTTTATAAAATTCTTTACATCTTTATACCATACCAAAAATAAAAAATAATTTTATTTCCTTAAGGTTCTAAATTATTATTTAAAAATTCTAGGAACCCTATGAAAGAAGAGAGTCAACAGTCCCAAATTAGTCCTTCTTTTAGCAGTTCTAATTTGCAGCACTAACATTTCCATAGCAATGAAACAAACTTAGTCCTGGGCTGATTTTCAGGCCACTTAATAAATCAGGCTTAATAGGAGAACTAGAGTCAAAAATTCTAACGTGGATCTTATTATGTTTTAAAAGAATCATTTGGGTAACCAATAGGGGGTAAAAAGAACTTTTAATACTCAGAAAATGTTCAACCAACATTCTGGACAAGGATTTTAAGAACACACATCTTAAAATAACAGGCATCTGATTAAAAATGGCATCCGTCTATAAATTCTTGTTGCTGCTTCTCACAACTTCCCCCTAAAATATTATCCCTGAAACGTGGAAAGTAGTGAATATTCAAATAGCAAAAAAAAAAAAAAATAATAATATTAAGCCTGTCAAAAAAACACAAAATAATGCCAGAATCTAGAAAGAATCCACTATAATTATAAAGCAGATATATACCCAAGTTTTTCTTCATCACACACCTTTGCTTCTTCCCTTCATTAATAGATGTTATTTTAAAAGGTGGGGAACTGCTTCATAATCCTTCCACTACTTTCCCTGACTCAGGCACTTCCTTCTTCCACCAAAATATTTAGCAATGGTCTAATTTTCTATCTCAAGTACTACTCCCAGACCTGCTTTCTCACTGCTGGGACAACAACTCCTCCCTTGTGGTCATCTCTCTTCATCTAGAAGGAACTACCAAATTTCAAACCCAGGTTCTTCTGGATTTTGAAACTAAAGACAAAGAGAGTGCTAAGCATCCCAATTATGGACTCCAGTCACTATTTCTTACAACTAAATTAATGGTTTCACTCAGCCACTCATTTGACAAATGTTTGTTACACAGGGTTTTTTGGAGCCAGACGTTATTTCACCTACTTGGGATGCAGTAAGAAAACCAAAGACTGTAAAGATCTCTCCTTTCCTGGAACTTTCATTCTAATATGGGAAGTATTTAATAAACAAAAATAATACTTGACAGAGTTTTAGAGTTAAAAGCAAGGCAAAAATGAGTAAGAGTTGAAAGAAAGAGCAGTTAAAGGGTTTAAGCAAAGTGAGTAGTATAAACCTCCTCTAGAAAATCACATTTAGTGAAGGCTTACAGGAGTTGAGGATACCCAGGGGAAGTATTACTCCTAAACATAAGAAACAGCCATCACATCTGGTACATTTAAAAAAAAAATTAAAAAGAAAACTATAACAAAAAACAACCAGCAAAGAAGACATACGGATGACTTGAGATTAGCGAGAAGAAAGGGAGATGGTAAAGTCTGAGGCATTGCAGGAATCAAACTGACTCTTTGTTGAACAAAGACTACAGGGTCAGTGGTGGAGGAATTTAGGAGACCAGTAGCACCTGGAGCTCAGTTGATGTAGTCTGTAAGGAGTTGTGCTGCTTAACTGAAAGGTAGTACCTATGTGGTCTAAATTCACCAGTGGATCAGAGGGGAAAATATGAGAGATCTCTCATGAAAGTTACAGCCGTCGAAAACCCACTGGACAGCCAGCTATGAGTCGGTGTGAATCTACAGCAATGAGTATACACCATAGTGATACTTGAGATTAGAGACGGTGGTTATTCAGACTAGGATACTTCTGTTGTTGTTGCTGTTGTTGTTATGTGCCGTCGAGTCGCTTGCGACTCATAGTGACCCTATGTACAACAGCCCTAAACTCCACTCTGTCCTGTTCTAATTGCACTGTCTCTGACACTCCCATCCCAATTATCCCAGTCACTGAATCAATCCACCTCATAGAGGGCCTTCCTCTCCTAGTCGAGGAGAAATGACCAAATTCTGGGTATGTTTGAAGGTAAAGCTAAGAAAATTGAATGCAGTGTGATTCTAACACAACCTGAGAAACTGAAAAGTTGAAATGTAGACTCATCAAGATGGAAGAGGCTTTGTTGTTGTTGTTGTTAGGTGATGTCAAGTCAATTTTGACTCTTAAACTCATTATTGCAACCATGTCAATCCATCTCATTGAGCATCTCCCATTTCCCCCTGCCCCCTCTACTTTACAAGCATGATATCCTCCTTTAGAGACAAGTTCCTGTTGGCAACATGCCCAATGCATAAGACTCTTGCCATCCTTTCTTCTAAGGATAAGACCAGTCTTGAGACACATTTAGTTGGAGAAGTATACTAGAAATGCAAGTAAATACTGAGCAGACAGCTGAATCACTAGTATGGTGTCTGGGAGAGAGGTCTGAGTTAGAAATCTAAATTTGGGGCCATGATTATATAAGTAGCGTCAAACTCATGGTACTAAATGAGATCACAAAGGAAAGGGTGAAGATGCAGAAGACAAAGAGACTAAGACTCTATTCTGGGACACAATGACATTAAAAGACCAGGGCACGAAAGAGAAACTAGTGAAGAGAATGATAAGGAACAGCAGGTGAGGTAGAAGTCAACATAAAGTTTGAGGTTCCAGATAACAAATGAGGACCATAGGTGAAAGTAGAAGAATAATCAACAACAGTAGAGAAGGAAACTGGCCACTGGAGTTCAGTGACCAGAGAAGTCAAGATTCATCTCTACAGAGGAAAGGAATGAAAGTATTACAGACTATGTTCAAGAGAGACTCAAGGGAGATGAACTTGAAACTGGGTAGAAAAATCTCTTTAGAGGAATTTAACTGCATAGGAATGAAATTGAGCATCTGGTGGGGGGGGGAATGAGGGCAAAAAAAAGGTTTATGGAAGATGAAGCTGTAACAGTATATACTTCTGTGTGTGTGTAAGAACGAACCAAAGGAGAGAAAAAAATGATACAGAAGATGGAGAATAGATGAGGTGATTTCTCTGGGTTAGGTTAGAGAAGGCAAGATCAAGGCACATGTGTAAGGCTGGCTTTTGACTGGAGCATGAATAGTTACCTATGGCAACAAGCAGGATAAGAGGATATGAGCAGAGGTGGTGGCAGTGGGGAGGAAAGTTGAGGGGAGTCTCTGGAAGCTTTCTTCTGATTGTGTTAACATTCTTAGGAAGCCCAGAATCAAGTTCATTAGTTAAGTGTAAAGATGAGAGGAGAAATGTTTGAGGATTAGGAGAAAGTTGGGGGGTGGGGGGAAGTCACCAAGTGCTTTCATTTACTAAACAAGAAAATTCAATATTATGTTCTCAACCCAACAAGCAAAAAAAAAATAAATAACAATGAATAAACCTAAGGGAAACAAAAGAAAGAACCAATAAAAAAGATGAAAGCAAAAATTAAAGGATTAGAATATAAACAGAAGAACAGCTGGTTCTTTGAAAAGATCAATAAAATACACAAACCTTTTGGAAAACTCATCAAGAAAGAGAAAATACAATTACACAACATAGGAAACATGAAAATAGATACACCTAAGGAAACAAAGAAGATTTAATACAAGTATCAAGGAATATGTACAATTTTGTGCTGAAAACAGAAGTAATAGATAAAAGAGATGATTCTTCGGAAGATACAAATTATCAGAACTGAATCAAAGTAGACTCTCTGAACAATTAAATAACTACATGGAAATAAATAATGCTGACAATGAATTTGGAAAGAAACAAAAACTTTAAGAAACAGGATTTTTTGCTTTTTAAAATATGACATGACACAGAAAATTAAAGAAAGCTTTCTTTGTATTAAAAATAAGATGGATATCAAACCTTCAAAAGGTAGTGTATAATAAAAATTCATCTCATTTTAACAATTTTGGTACAAATATTTCAGAAGAATTATTAAGACAAATAACTGCAATGTAGATCTTGAATGCCAAAACTAAGCTTGACTTTTAATTTTAAATAAAGCATAGCTGTCAGAAATTTTACTAAGCTCTCATCTATAGCATTTGGTTGTGGATTACATCTCAACAACAATAACCAACATCATTACAGATGGAGAAAGGACTGGAGATGTCAATTATTTCATCAACACCCTGGTTGCCAGAAGTCAGGAAATCAGGAACTGTATTGCACTGGGAAAATCCACTCTCAGGGACCTCTCCAAAATATTTAAAAGCAATGATGTCAGTCTGAAGACTAAGGTATGCTTCATTAAGGACATGGTCTTCTAAATTACTTGCTACATATCTGAATGCTAGACAATGGATGAGGATGAGAGAAGAACTGATGTCTTTTTAAGTTGTGGTGCTAGAGGAGAGTACTGAATTTCCCAGGGACTTCCAAAATAGCAAATGGGTATGTCTTGGACAAAGTGAAGACAGAGTGTTCCTTAGAGGCAAAGATATTGAAGCTCCACCTCTCAAATGCTGGACATATGGCTAGGCTAGGCTATTCTTTGGAAAGGGACATCATGCTTGGAAAGCTGTAGGCCAGCAAAGGAGAGGAAAACCTCCAATGAGATGGAATGGCAGAGACTGTAGCAAGGGTTTTGAGTGTGTCAGAGATAATGAGAATGGCACAGAGTCAGACAGGGTTCAAGTTGTTCAGGGTTGCTATGAGTCAACTCAATGGCACCTAACAATATCACAGACCAAAATCTGAGATGTTCTTTCACAATGAATCACTATAGGCTGTAAATACATAATACATGCTCAATGAATGTTAGCTGATAGTCTGTTGTTAGGGACCTCTCAAAAGTACTGAAGAGCAATAGTGTCACTCTGGAGATAAAGGTGCACCTGATAAGGCCACAGTCTTTGAAATCACTTGCTATGCATCACAGAGTTGGACAACGTCTAGGGAGGATAGAAGGAGAATTGATGCCTTTGAGCTGTGGTGTTGCAGAAGAATATTGAATATACCATGGACTGCTAAGAAAACAAATAGGTTCATCCTAGAGAGGGTCAAACCAGGCTGCTCCTTGGAGGCAAGAATTCTGAGGCTTAATCTGACATAAATTGGACATGATGCAAGGAGGGACCAGTCCTTGGAGAGGGACATCATGCTTGGGAGGGTAGAGGTACAGCGTAGGAGAGTAAAACCCTCGATGAGGTGGATTGATTCAGTGGGGTAATCGAGGTGGGTGTGTTGGTTGGTGATAGTGAGATTGGCACAGGATCGAGTAGGGTTTAGGGCTGTTGTGCATAGGGTCACTATGAGTCACAAGCAACTGACAGCACATAACAGTAACAACAACATATTGAAACAAATTGCTTGTTTATTTAACATTGTTATAAACTTTTCCTTATTCTCATGGGAGGCATTGTGACCCACCCAACAATAGATCAGAACACTGTCCTATCTTTGTACACAATTTTGGCTCACATCTAAGCCATTAAACAGTTGGTCTTAATGTTTATTCAGCTGAGAGTTTACAATATAGGAAATACTTCAGCTTAAAGAAGAAAAGAAAATTTTGGTAACTCTTCTTTCTTGTTCCCAGCTCTATTTCACTGTGATTTTCCATTGGAAAGAAGGTTCATTAGAAACTCAATTAGTTGGTTTATATTGTTTTCTAACAGAAATTTGTTACATCCTGAACCTCTTTGGCTGGGGAAAAAAGAAAAAAATGTTAAACTTCCCAAACCAAAGGATGTTTTGAAGAGGGTGCCTTCATGGCAGTGGTCAACTTTGGAGACAACATCATGGAATTTGAATTTGTAGGTTACTGAAGACAGTTATCTCCCAAACGAATGAAATTTGTTATGTTGTTGTTGTTCTTTATGTTTTTTTTAAAAAAAACTTTTATTGTGCTATGGGTGAAAGAATACAGATGAAATTGTTTCCCATTTAATGGCTTGGACACAAAGTGTTCCAAGACAATTTGTACATTCCCTACTATGTACCAATAGCTCCACTCATTTCTAACCTGAGTTCCCCAATTAGCCTATCATGTATACACAATGTTCCTGACAAAGAAGAGACCAATAGCTGCACCACTGATAGCTATTTGCAAGTTTTCAGAACCTTAGTCACTACTTACCAAAGCAGAATGCAAAACACTGTTCTTAAGAATTACCACTGTGCCAAGTTAGACAGATATAGATGTCCCTAGAGTCTATGGGCCTTCATCTCAGTTTATTTTTGTAACTCACTTCAACCATCTTGCATTTCAAGGAACTGCTAACTCGCCTCCAGAAAAATCAGGAAATCAGATGTCTCTTAGTAAATGCTAGATATAACTCTACTTGGTGTTAAGGACTAAAAGAAAAGAGGGAATTCAAAGTCTAGACAGTAAGTATATGAGTATGCAAAAGGATTACAAAAAGGATGCAAAATCATGGAGAAAGAATGTACAACTTTCTTAAAGAATCTATATGGAAGTCAAAGAAAGGTACAGAAAATCTGAATAGCACGTTAAGTAACTACGAATAAACTAGATCTAAAATGCAGGATACAAATGTGAAGGAAGGATAAAGGCAGATAATGAAACATTACCTCACCATGGCACAATTCTGATGAACTTGGGAGATTATAAATTAGTGGAAAATTAAAGGTTAAAGCAAGAACTGAGTTAAGCTATGCTCAATATTCAAAATCAACCCCACAGAAGATGTCTTTAAGGTATCCTTCAAGCTCTGTGTCCCTTTATCCTTTATCCAGCTTTGGTAAAACTTGGTATCAGAGCCTCCTTGGTTCTGGGTGGATGCCTTCATGAACAGAGCCAGTAACATTCTTTCACTTGTCAATATATTTCGAGTACCTGAACCCTAGGCCTGTACAGAGCCCATTAAGTTCCAGATATACCAAAAGAAGCTTCATTAAAATGTCCCTTGTGGTACTAGAAAACAGTTTTGGCCTTTATTTTTGGTTCCTGTGAACCAAGGAAGTGAACTGGCTTTACCTGTAAGTTCCAGATCATACCCCAGAATGAGATTAGAGAGGGTGTTGGCCAGAATGAAAAAGACACATCTAGTAGGCCAATGTTCTAACTCCAGGGGGCAAACTTTTCCCTATCCTTCACAGGCAATAAGCCACATTTATAACTCACTGCTAAAAATCCTGAACATGGAGGCCCTGAGCACTGCTGCTCTGTGAAATGTGTAGGAGAGTAGGTGTAGGATGTCCTTCTTTGTGATATGAAAGCTCCAAGGTGGGGACACTCCCAGATTGTGCCCATTAATCTTTTCCTTACAACAATCCTCTTGTCATAATAAATCTGTAATAATAAGTACAGTACTTTCTATGAGTTGTTCCCAAAGGAAAAGAAGCCATTCGGTGAGAGTAAGGGTGTCATGTGGGCTCCAAAACTTATGCCTGAAATCTGCCTATTTGGCAATCTGAAGGACAATGTCCTTCTAATCCAGCTTTGATAGCTGCTAGGGGGTTGGAGCTGGGGGAGGCAAACCGACAACCAAGGGACAGCCAGCCCTACAAGGACTCCTGATGTCAGAAGGGACTGAGAAGCGAAAAGTGTAGAATAAATCAGCATACAGATTCTGGGCATTATATTCATGCTAATTCTTATCCATGACATTATCCGTGCAAGTTCCGAACACCCTAAATACTGGCATATAGAACAGTCATGAATTGCCTTTAATAAACGAGAACATACTGCAACATAATGACTCAAAGGGAGGTTTTAAAGTGAGTTTTTCATGAGTTCAGAGGGCAGGTGTGTATGGTAATCATAGGGTCGCACAATTTGATGGGTGGAGGTAGGGGCGGGTTAAGGAAATCGAAGAGATTTGGTGTGAAAAACAATGTATATGAACTTTGTAAGTAAGCCAATATAAAAATTTTTTATAAAACATTCTCTTCAAATATGGCCCTTGTATTGGCTTATGCTAGTAAAACAGTGGAGAGATAAAGAGATATAGACACAAGTAGAGGTACAGATAAGGCTGGAGAAGCTCTGGAGGCCTAGTGGGTAGGGAGTTTCACTGCCAACCCAAATCCACAAGCCACTCCTTGGAAGTATGATGGGTAAATTTCTCCCGAGTAATTTCTAGCCTCTAAAAGCACAATGGAGGGTGAGATGTGAGTTTATACTTGATGGCAATGAGATATATAGGTAGGCAGGTATGTATGCTGTTGTTGTTCATTGTTTTCAAGCTGATCATGACTCATAATGACCTTATTAATTAACAAATGGCTTCAGACCTTCAATAACTACTGACATTTATCAAAGTTCACAGTTTTCTGAGGCATCTTAGTTAGGAGGTGGATGCCACTCCTGCTTCCAAAAACAAGGTAGGTATAGATATATTCATATCAATAGATAAGTATATTCATATACCTACCAAACACACACACACACACTCCTCCCGTGCTAGTAACTGCCTCTGAAAATCTACTAAAGAGTTAATTCTGACTCGAAGGTACAAAACAACAAACATATAGATACACATATAGGTTTTTGTATGTATATGTGTATATGTGTGAGTGTACACACACACTCTGAGTTTCAGAGCACATAAACCTCCATATATACAGGAAAAGTTTTAAAAGGTTCATATTTAAAAGCATACAGGATGTGATCTCTGTGCAGTAGCCAACAGCAACAGAACATTGTCAGAAGTAGAAATAAAGTCCCTTATGTCCCCAAGCTAGAGCTCGAGGTTGGAGGAAAGCTAACAGCTGTGCTAAGGTGGTGGGAACCAGTCCTAACCCCAGAGTTCACACGGCCCCTTTGTCCTTCAGTGCTGAGCAGGGTTCTACCTAACCAGGAATGACTAAGACAACTCATTCATAAGGACTTTTCAGAAGCTAAAGCAAAGAGACATTTATTTAAAAATGTTTTCTAACTATGAACACAAAGGAGGTTCGCCACAACACATTTGTGTTTTTCAATACAAAGCTGAGGCTAAGACAGAGGAAAAACACCTTTAGAGTGAAATGCTAGAAAGAATTTTCCTAACATGGAGATCTATTAAATGCCTCACAGTCTCCCCAGGGAAATAGTAGCAAAGTCACTCAGGGTGGAGAAAGAAATTCATTTCTGAAAGCCTCTTTTCCAACTTGGGAAATTTAACTCTATGCCTTGGTAATCCCAAGAGACCGCTTGGCTGAGGCTGCACTGGGTGTAACCACATGTCAAAATTAATACACAGGCCATGCTACTCATCCACAGTATTCTAGAAAACAGAAAGACTAAAAGTGCCAAAGAAATTTCTTTCTCATGGGCAGAAACGTAAGCTGCAAGATTATAATATTAAAAATGTATATTTTGCCTATATAAAAATATTAAGAAGACATTTTCAAAAGACTACAGAAACAGGCATCTCATCTACTTTTTGTTTTTCTAGTGGAAGGAGAAGAAAGTAAGGAATTCTGGAAGTCTTTCTATCTTAATCAGAGCATTTCCCTCCCAGAAGCAAATCCTTCTTCTCTATTCTCCAAACCCCAGAGTTGCCGCCTTCCTTACCTTACTTGAGTCCTGGCCCCATCCTGGTCCCATTTTCCAGGCTTCAGGTTAGGCCGAACTCTAAGCTCTTCTAGTAAACACTCTTCTGGTTCCAAAGCCATCATGAAAACCTCGGCTTCCCTTTACCTTAGTGCCCACACCTGCCATCAGAATAGCTGGCCTTCCCCAGATGGAGCTCCTTAAGAGGAACACTTCATCCTCACCACCTGGGAGACCTCATGCTCAGAAACTGGAGGCATGTGTTTGATGAATGAATGTTGACTTATTGGGCGCTGAGTCAAAACATAATGAGAGCTGATAAAGGTAGCATCAGTTCTGGTCACAGGACTCCATTATACAGAATAATAATAGACCAAAGGTGATGATGGATCAAGGGAATCACCATCAACCCTATCTATCACAGTCAGGTTCCTTCAAGGACTGAGCCTCAAAATTTTTTGCTTCTAAATGCCTTCAAACACTTTGGGGGGAAAAAAATATGAACCCTCTAATTCATGTTAAAGTTGACATTTAAAACTGTTCCAAAGTTTAAATAGTAGCATAGAATGTTAAAACTGGCATTTTGTAAACACTGGCATTTTAAAATAAAACTGCTTTTATTCAAGCCTCTAAACATATCCATTGTAATATAAATACCATAGTGATTTGATATCCACAGTTCACATAAAAAATACATGAACAACCTTTTCTTTTGCTTATTCATATTTTTCTAGGCCCTGCTATCTTTAAACTGGTATTTCTATCCCATTTCACCTACAAAATTTTATCCTAATATTTTTATTAATATTGACTAGAGTTCTGTGCAAACAAAAAGAGTTATCAAAATTTTCTTTCCCCCTGACCAGTTGGCACTAATTATTAAGCACTTCATCTGGATTCAGTTATAACAACTATTGTTGCTGGGGTTAATTGGCATCCAGGTGGCTCTAATTCACAGTAACACAGTAATACAGCAAAAGGGAACAAGACAGGACCTCATCTAGCACCACCCTCACAACCTCTGTGTACTCGAACTCCATTTTTGCAATCAGTGTGTCAATCTCTCATTGAGGGTTTTTCCTTTTTTCAGCTACCCTCTACGTCACCCTGAAAAAATGTCTTTCCCACAGGATCTGGCCCCTCTTAAAAGCATGACCAAATTATGTGAGACTAAGTCTAATCATCTTTCCTCCCAAGTAGAACGTTGGCTGTTCTTCTACCGAGATAGACTCACTCTCTTTAGGCTGTTGTTGCTGTGTGCCATTGAGTTGGAACCAACTGACACCTGACTCTTTAGAGGGTTTTCAGAGGCTGTAAACTGCATGGGAGGTGACTGCATGTTGTTTAGGAAGTGGATGCCACTCCTGCTTCCAAACATGTCTTAAAAGCTCCATCAAACACTGTCCACCATAGGTAACCGTTACGGCATTTGACACCCCAGTGTCACTAGGTTCAGAATCACAGTAAGCCCAGGTTACTTCGGTACAGCATATTGACAGAAGAGTGCTGTACCACTTAGAAGAGTGTTCCTCCAAAATCACTATCCCCTTATAATATACTTAAGAACCACTTTCAATTTTACCTTACACAAAGACAGAAAGTGTGAGCGAGCACGAGCAATCACGCACTGGTATATAACAAGGTGAATATGGTGGATCTGCATTACACATCAGTAACCAAAACATCAACAGTTTAAACTCAGTCACTCTTCTCAAGAAAGAAAGTGTGCTCCTATTAATATTTACAACCTAGCAAACATAATAGCTGGCTCTTCAAGAGTTGAAGTGGGTTTGATTTTTACACACACACACACACACACACACACACACACACACACACACACTATGACTTGATTTGCAAAAAGATTCCCTTTCTCAACATGAAACCAATATTGCTACTCTGTTCATCACCATGGGGGTGGCGTATTGAGTTACTTCTTTTGGTAATGCACCAACCATAGTATGTGGTACATTTTGTCTTTGAGTTTATTTCATAAAGTGAGAGGGGAGAGCCAAAACCAGACAACCCATCAGTACAAGTGTTTCCCAGGGCAGATTTTAGGAAAGTATCAGGTACCTAAAGATTGAAAATGGTCTCCTTACACACTCTATAGGCCAGTTTCCCTTTGGAAGTCTTCATGTATCTCTTAGTATAACAAACACTCCATTCTTTGATGGAGGGAAACATCTGGATATCAGCAAAAATGTAAAAACAGAATAGAGAAACCAACCATTTCAATGGCGCTAAGGACAAAGCTGGCCTTGCAGAGACTTAGGTAGGCCACTAACCACCAAGCACAAGGGACAGAATTCCAGTGACCAAACATAAACAGGACCTTCCAGCGAGTGTGCCACAAACACCAGGGTAAAATGAGGTTAACAAAAGCGTCTAGTTTGTGGCATTATCACGAGGATTAAATGAGGTAAAATATATATAAAGCATTTATAAGAGCATGAAACATATGGGGGGGAGAAGTTTTATAAGAGTATGAAGCATATGGGGGAAACTTTCATCTTTCATAATTATCATCATCAAGAGAGAGAACTAGGCCACAGTGGGGAAGAAGTGACTTAAGAGGCCATCTGGTCCAGGCCCTGTTTCCAGACCTACAAGTCTAACACATCACGAACATCCCATTAGCCTCATCAGGTACCTAGAGAGAGCTACCAACTGAAAACCCACTAAAGGAAGGCTCCCAATGTGACTCCAGAAGACAGCCATCCCTTCCACAAACACAGAGAGTTTATGTACAAGAAGTAAAAAAAAGCCTCAAAAGTTCTGCTCTAATTATTCAAAATAGTAAGAACATGGAAACAGTCCAAACATCCAAGCACAAACAAATGGATTGAGAAATTATGGTACATTCACACAATGAAATACTATGCAGCATGCAGGAGCAATGATTCTGTAAATTATTACCTAACTTGGGAGGGACTGCAAAGCATTACGCTGAGTGAACTAACACAGTCCCATAAGGATAAACATTGTATAAAACCATTATTGTAGAATGAGTATAAGGATCCAGGAGGGATGGGAGAGGCTGGAAGCAGAGGGATGTGGATGTGCAGAGGGAGGGAGGGATTAATTATCAGGTTGTACAATTTGATGGGCTAGAGGGGTAAGGGAAATGGAAAGAATTTGCTTGAATTTGTATTCGAATTTTGTAAATAAACTAGTAGAAAATGGGGCAAAAAAGAAAAAGGTTCTGCTTTGGTTAAGAAAAGTAATAATAAAATAAAAGTAATAAAAAGACTTTGATCCAGTTGAGGAATAAACTCCAAACTTAATAGAAACTTTTGAGTTATTCATCTCAAATCATATCTAGGTCGATACTCAATACACCCTAAAGCAGGGAATGACGTACTTCGAGAGACAATGCTCTGGGGTATACTCTGTTTATTTTCACATCTAAACTAAACTGGAGCCACATCAGTGCTTCCCCAACTCACATTCCATGGTCCCATCATCCACATCAGACTGAAAACGCCTCCTTTCCCCATGGAGCCAAAACCAGTGGATTAATGTGTAATCCAGGGAAGGTCAGAGAGATTTAAAAAGAAGAGTTGGAAGCTTCTGGGTGGGCTTTTTGCTCAGAGCAGGAGTCCTGTCTTTGTCATGGCTCAAGGAAAGCCATCTGGTGATACAAACACAAGATAAGGGGCCAGGGCTGGGGGAACATAACAAGAAAAGAACGAAATGAAAAGTAAATTGTTTCCTTTGTTCCAGGATGGTCTGGAAAGCCAAAAAGGTGGGAGTAGAAGGAGGGGCAATTTGAAGAAAAAGCACAATTTAATTTTTTGGATTAGTGGTACCAACACTGCTCCCCGATAGTAGAAAGGAAAAAAAATTAAAAAGCCAGATTTCTTACTGTAGAATATTGTTTTTGTGTACTGTCGATCCAGAATCCACCCATAGCTGACCCTCCAGCTGCTTTTCAGAGGCAGTAAATTGCACAAGAGGAGACCGCTCATCTTCCTCTCACAGAGTAATTGGTGGATTTGAAACATGTGCCTTTGGATTGGAAGCACAGTTCCTTCCCACTAAGCCACCATAGAACAAATCAATTTCCCCCAAAGTATTATAGTTTTGTTGTTAGATATCATAAGTATAGGCCTCACCAAAAGAAAAGTAAAAGAAATGGGAATCTCAGAACACTTCACCATGCTCATGCAAAACCTAGACTTGGACCAGGAGGCAATTGTCAGAACAAAGAAGGAAACACTGCATGGTTTAAAATTAGGAAAGGGGTGTGTCAAGGAAGCATCTTGTCTCCATACCTTTTCAATCTCTATGTGGAACGGATCATTCAGCAGGCTAGACTTTATGAGGAGGCATGTGGCATCAGGACTGGAGGAAGACTCATCAACAACCTGCATTATGCAAATGATACAACCTTGCTTGCCAAAAGTGAGGAGGAACTGAAGTGTTTGCTGGAAAAGGTCAAGAACTAGAGTCTTCAGTATAGACTGAAACGTAACATCAAGAAGACAAAGATTCTCAGCACTGGGCTGACTGGCAGCACTGTGATGAATGGAGAAGAGATAGAGGTTATTGACCATTTCAGCTTTTTCAGCTCCACAATCAACATTCTTGGTATGAGAAGGCAGGACATCAAAAGACAAATTGCATTGGGAAACTCTACTGTCGGGGACCTCTCCAAAGTGCAATGATGTCAATCTAGAGACAAAGGTGCACCTGATCCAGGCCATGGTCTTCGCAATTACTTGCTGTGCATCAGAGAGCTGGACAATGACTTACAATGACAGAAGAATTGATGCCTTTCTGTTGTGGCGCTGGAGAAGAGTACTGAACATACCATGGACCACCCAGAAAACAAACAGGTCTGTCTTGGAAAGGGTGAAACCAAGTTTCTCCTTGAAGGCTAGGATTTTGAAGCTCTGTCTCACATATATTTGGCACGTGGACAGGAAGGACTTGTTCTTGGAGAAGGACATGATGCTTTGAAGGATGAAGGGACACACAGGACAGGATGACCAAGGATGAGACGGACTGACACAATAAATAGGACAGTGGGATTAGGTATGTCAGAGTCAGTGAGACGGACTCAGGGTAGGGCAGAGGCAGTACACAGGGTCATTTTGAGTCACAGGTGAGTCGATGGCACATAACGACAACAAAAGAAAGCTAAACAGAAGCAAATTTAGCCCAGTTTCTGATGGTTTTCATTCCCTCAGTTGCATGAATGTTTTAGTGTGTTAACTGATGAGCTGCTAACTCAAAGACCAGAGATTTAAGTACACCAGAGGCTCTGACGAAGACGGACAGTCTGCTTTAATAAATATTCACATCAGAAATGCAATGGGCAGTCACCATAAGTTAGTACTGATTCGACAGCAACAGAGTTTTGGGGTTTTACAGTATGAAGAGAATATTCAAAGACGGAACTAGTATTTGGTGTCGTTAAGTAAAAATTAACAACTCTGGTAAGCTTTTCAACAAAAAGTATCCTTAGTTACTATTTATTCCAGAACTTTGAAAGTGTATTCCTTTTTACACTCCCACCAACAGTGAATAAGGGTTCCAGTTTCTCCACAACCT